>NC_056469.1:33257751-33554479 GCF_008729295.1 Plectropomus leopardus | reverse complement strand
CACCTGTTTAAGTGTAAAACGCACGTAACTTTGTCTCATGTGCTCATTTTCATGAGACAAAGTTACGTGCGTTTTACACTTAAACAGGTGAGGAAATGAAACAGAAATGTCGACTGTTGAAACTCTGGTGTTTTACATCAAAGAAAAGTGACACAGCTCACAAATTTAACGTTTGAGTGAAGTGACTTTATTTGAGATGGCTTGCAGAGACTGAGAGAGCAGATTATCTGCCAGATCTGGTGAAACGCAGGCAGCTCCACATATAACAGCTGCAACAGCTGATGGCCACAGCTATATGACAGGGAAATTAAAAAAGAAGATAAACATTGTTGAATATCGGTATAACACACACACACACGCACACACACACACACACACACACACACACACACACACACACACACACACACACACAAATGATGGACACCTTTTAGTCTTCAACTTCGGTTTTGAAGCCATGATACATTAACACATGACGCATTTATTCCAGCACCATATATACAGGCTATTCATTGATTTTATTTTACTGTTTGTGAGGATTTATTCCGGCTGAAGTCAGTTTTGTTTATGAAGTTTGTTGATTAAGTTGAAAACTTGCTGTGATTTTTTTTTAATGGCGTCAATTTATGTATCCTTTCAAAATAAGAGATGAACCGACTATCCGAAACCTGCTGTATTATATTTGTATGATTCTTTATGACAATAAACATTTTGGGAAATTAAATTGTGTTTTGTATGTATTATGCAGGCTACTGTACAGTGAGTACATGTGTGTGTTAAACTACTACACACAGAGTGATGAGTGTACATGACATCATGTAAGTTCACTCTGCCTCTGCAGTGTGTGTGTGTGTGTGTGTGTGTGTGTGTGTGTGTAAATAATGCATGTGATAAAAAAAAAACTTAACAACAACAACATCAATCTGTTATCACAACATGGGGGTTATTATTATATTTTAGTAGTTAAATATATAGCCTATCATTATCAATATATAGTAATATATGTTTATGGATATATTTATTGATTTTGTTTTACTTTTTGTGAGGATTTATTCCTGCTGAATCTTGCTTCCAATATGTTTGTTTGCTTATTAAGTCGGTTGTATAAGATGAAAACTTCCTAAATTTGTTTTAACAGCATCAACTTAATGACAATTATATTACAGCTAGATTTCATTCTTCAAACGAAAACATACAAATACTTTCAGAAATATGAAGAATCTGCTTTTCTTTGTTTTAATCCTCCAGATGATTCTTCTTCTCTCGCGGCATAAAAAACGTAATTTTTTTGTTTTTTTTTTTTTCCTTTTTCGCCTCTGCAAACAGGAAGTCAATATCTCATTCAAAACTGAAACCCTGCGCGCGCACTCCATCTATTATCATTTACCAATAAGTGATCACGTTTATGCGGTGATTAAACAGCAGATTTGGGGGGCGAGTGTGAAGTCCAGGATGAATAATGTCGCGCTGTGTGTGTGTTTGTCCTCCGTCCTGTTGCTGCAGCTGCAGCTCGGGGACGTCTGCAGGCCTCTTGGGCCAGCATGCACTGCGCGTCCACTGCTGCACAAAAAACGATTCAACTCAGTTTTTTTCCTTATTTTTATAATTTTCTTCTAATAAAATATGAATATATAAATGTTGACGACTCTTTCCTCAGCAGCATAGAAACTCAGACAGCAGCCTTTTCTCCTGCAAAAACAAACACGCCACCTCTCTGCCTCTCTTTGGATTATTCTATTTATTTTGCAGGCCATGCATGTCCATCTTAAGGTCACAGCAATGTCCCCTGACCCTTGACCCCCTCGCTATTGGCTGCATGTAATATTGGTGATGCAGGATTTGATGCAGCTACATGTCCCTGAGGATGGAGGCATCAGCTAAATGGTTCAAATCTGAAGGCGCTCAGTATTGGCTTTAGATTAAAAGCTTATATCAGGAGTCACTTTACATGAGAGCTGCGGCTAAATGGCTAAAATGTGAGTGTTCCTCTTTGGTGTATTTATTGCCTGGATTGGTAATGGAAGGTTTTTCCTGATGGCTTAAATGTAAATGTTGTGGTTGTAATGTTGCAGAAGCTAAATTATGAAAAACTGCTGCTGATCTGAAATTTTGGGCTCAGTGTGCACACTCAGCTTGCAATTTTTTGGTGGAAAAATGATGCAATGCAACCAATAAATGTTTTAGTAACATTTTCAGCAGCAGGTTTTCTTCATGTGTTCAGAATGTTCTTAAAGTTTGAGCAACATTCTCTATAAACATTAAAAAAAACGTTTATTGTTAAATTACATTTCATCCAAAAAAGAGTCTCTAATCTCAGTACTCAGTTACATTTTATGAATGTTGCTTTGAAATCGTTCTTCTTTTGTTCTTATGTAACATTGTGGGAACGTTAAAAAGAATCTGTCACCTCTGGACATCACCAAAACATCCTCAGAGTGTTGCGGTTAAAACGTTGCATCTTAGTTTATTCTTAGCATTTAACCTTAAATGAACATTATATGAAATGATGAACATCTTTATAAACGTTATTTGAACATTAGGTTAAAATATTTTCGTTAAAACATTATTATACCGTGTAGGTAACGTTAGCCAATGTTGTGGGAACGTTCTTTACTAGCTGAGCAAACTAATCTTTTCACTAAAGCTCCTTATTACGCAGAAATACGGTATTGCAGATCACAAGTGGCTCTGTGTTGACAAACTCGGACCCTGAACCGGGTGTGAGTGGGTAAAGTTGGGGGGCTCTGCAGCTCGAGTGTCAGCCTTCCTTCTCGGATTTGCCAGCCACAGAAGGTGAACTTTCACCCCGACCTCCAAAAGGACCTTTTATTTTCGCTCTGTAGCCGTTGACCATTTTACCTCCAGCTACTCGCCATCCATACACGCATCCCTCCGTGCTGGCTGCGCGCGGAGCGGATCGATAGGGCAGCATCTGCTCCGGGAAGCCGGCGGTCCCACACCGCGCACCGCTCCGCTGTTTCCAAACGCCAGAACTGCTCATCTCTGAAAATTAAACTGACAGACAGATATGATTAGTATGCGCTCTGCCTCCCTGCTTCTGTCTCTCTCTGCGTGTTTCTCTCTGAGGCCGGAGCGCGCGCAAACATGCACGCACAGGCCTCACTATGCAGACTAGATGTACATTTATGCTTTTTATATGCTCCTACAGGCGCCAAAGCACATAAATAGATTCACGTGAACGCGCGCAAGCAAGCATGCACCCACTCAAGTCTCCACAAATGATTGTACACTCACGCACGCTCACAGATTAGACACAAATCCGGGCGTCCATGTTGCACAGTAAATTTACACAAAGTGACATTAAGTGGATGCTCTTACACGTGCACGCACTCGCGGGCACGCGCTGTCAGCAGGCCGGGCCTGCAGTGTGTCTACTCGGTGTTGCAGCAGCAGGTCGAGGGTCTTTTGAAGAAAAAAAGGGTCGCATTGATCTTGTTGAGGGACTTTCCAGACTCAAGTGTTGGCGCTGTGAGTGAATGGAGGCGCGTGCTGAGTGCTGATGAAGAGCTGAAATAAACACGAGCGTCACTTGGCAGCTTTTGCCCCTAAAATGTGGCGCGAGAGGAAACAGAAAAAAGAGAGAAATGCAAAATTCTTCAGGAATGTTTGGTGCTGTAGAGACAAAGAAGGGCTGGGGTCTGGTGTGGAGCGGGCGCAGCATGGTGGGAATGGATGGATCTTTTTCTGGAGTCAATAAGTTAGTGAGACCATTTACATAATTGCATATTCATCCTAAATTCCCTTTTTAAAATGGGTTTGGGGCAGAGATACTCAACCTGCTTTGCTTGGGGGCCACTTTTGCAAAATGACAGGGGCCAGTTACATCAGCCCCATTCATGTTTATAGGATTTTAGTTTTTAGGACATTTCCAAGATTTAAGTATGTTTCTTTGATTTCAGTCTGTTTCTAGGATTTTATGGCATTTCACAGATTTTAGGACATGTCAGGATGTTTCCAGAATTTTAGGACATGTCTCAGATTTGGGGGCATTAATAGGATTTTAGGTTGTTTCTAGGATTTTAGGACATTTCCAGGATTTTAGGACATTGGGAGCTTAGGCCGGACCTCTGTCAGGGGATGCATAAGATCCTCCACTGACACTTTTTTTTTTTATATAAACAAGCCCTATTTTGATGGTGTTTTATGCACTCTGGCATCTTATGTTTACTAAAAGTACAAAAAATCCCTGAAATGTATTCTCTAGCTCTGTGTCTTTCAGTCTCCATGTTCCAGTTACCTCACTGTGACCAGAGCATCACTTGTTACATGATGAGGAAGAAACCGACATTGCAGCTTGCAGTTTGTGATGAGACACAATAAAGAGCCGGGCGCAGCGCACTGACCAGGATGCGCGCACATAATTCATAAATTGTGCATGCAATCAGCTGAAGGAGGCTTAACCTGTGGGGTTATGAGAAAGGGAGCATCTCCACCTCCACACCTCCCCCGCCCAGTCACCCCTCCCTCCTTCCCCCCCGGAGAGAAAGGGTTAATTGGAGTAGGAATTTCATCGCACATCTGTCAGATTTTTAAGGCCGTGACGCACTGAAAGCAGAGAGTCAATGTGAGCAAGGGGGAGGAGGAGGAGGAGGAGAAGGAGAAAGAGTTGGTGGTGAGATCGATGAAGTGGCAGGCAGAGGGAGGAGGAGGAGGAAAATCTCACGAGATAATGAAAGAAAAAGAGGAGAGCTGCTAGTGGAGAGCAAAAAAACGAGGCAAGACCCGGAGATTTTTTGGAAAACAAAAGACCGAGAAACGGGAACCGGAGAGAGAGCGCGAGAGATTTCGGTGTGTTAGCCGCAGATGGTTTTTGCACTCTTGGTTTTGGTGAATGTAGCACCCCGGGGCGCAGCGGACCAATTGTGTGAATCTGCAGGGCTGCTCGGCGACACAATCGGAGACATGCACAGGACGGACAACAGCCGCGGACGCGTTCTGAGAGGTGGATCATAAAAGGTAGGATTCATGGAGCTCCGCGAGGCTTCACACGTCGATGTTTGTGTGTCTGAATCGCCGTCGTGTTTTTGGTAGTTTGTTCACGCGTCGTTCACATTCATTACATGCTGGAAATATGCAAACGCACCCAATACGCACCTAATGCTGAGCGCTTCGCATGCGCGCTCCTTCTGTCCGGCCAACTTTGCATAAAGAGCAAAAAAATCGCATGTTGCAAAAATGAAGTGATTAAAATGCTGATATCGATGTTTTCTGCCGGGATGTGTGAGATAAAACGACTAAATGCTTCTATTATTGTTTTGTCTTTGGATGCACGAGTGTCGATTAGTGTTTAATAGTGAGCAGACAAACGTTATTCCCTCTCTGTGAGCATGAAAGTTGAAACGGAGCGGAGTAACAGCGGCTGTCTTGTCTCACGCAGGCACAAAGCTTCTGCCGAGGAGCACAGCTGAGCACCAAAGACACCACAAGAGCTGAGGATCAAATCTCAGGCAAAGCTCCTCATGCTTCTGCAAACTGCCTTTCTGGGAGTTTGAGGGAGTTTGAAGACAGTACTTAACGTTATCAGATAATTAATTAGACACCCCATAAGCCCGGAAATCAATTAATTCACAAATCGATAAATCCATAGTCTGGTGTAAGGAGAGCGCGCAGACTGTTGGCCCCGGCTGCTTGAACAACAATAACAAGAGCAGAGCCACAGCACGCGTTTATCTGCTGAAAGTGAAGATGGATGGGAGTCTCGGGGAGATGTCCCTCCACAGCCACTCCGATCTGGCTCACAGTCAGGACGGCAGGGCCATGCTGCACTCGCGGGACCTTTCAGCTGCTTTCCCCAGGCCCTCCCTTGGGGGACCCTCCATGTCCCTGGAGCCGGAGCCCCGTCCGCCGGGCTTCGACCACTCCATGTCTGCACTGGGATACAGCGGCGACTCCCCGTCCAGCTCCGGCAGCACCTACACCACCCTGACCCCCCTGCAGCCCTTTGACGACAAGTTTCACCACCATCACCATCACCATCACCACCCCTGCCTCCCTGTCAGCAACGTCATCGGCAGCTTCACCCTGATGCGCGAGGACCGAGGCCTTGGCACCAACTTCTACAACCCCTATGGCAAGGACCTGGCCATGACGCAGAGCCTGTCGCCGCCCTCCACGGGCTCGGGCCTGGCCTCCTCCATGCACGGCTACGGCAGCTTGGGCAACAGCCCCAACGGCAACGGCGGCCAGATGCTCCACGCCGGCTACGACGTCCACGGGGGGAGCCTCTTCTGCCGGACGTCCGATTTTGGCCGCGAGATGTCGCCGCCGGGTCTGGGAGGAGGCGACGTGTCAGTGGGGCATCAGCTGAATAAAATGGAGGCCCACCAGCACGCCCCGGGCCACCACGCTCACATCTACAGCCAACACTACCAGCCCCACCACCACCCGAGCCAGCAGGCCTCCAAGATGGGCGAGCACCTGCACTCCTCATCGTCCGGCTCGTCCTCGCCCGGTGAGGGCATGCTGCCGGGCTCGCAGGGCAGCGGAGGCGGCGGGGAGGAGATCAACACCAGGGACGTGGCCCAGCGGATCATCACTGAGCTGAAGAGGTACAGCATCCCCCAGGCCATCTTCGCCGAGAGGGTTCTGTGTAGGTCACAGGGCACGCTGTCTGACCTCCTGAGGAACCCCAAGCCCTGGGGCAAGCTCAAGTCCGGCCGTGAGACCTTTAAGAGGATGTCCCGCTGGCTGCAGGAGCCCGAGTTTCAAAGAATGGCCTCACTCCGGCTGGAGGGTAAGATCTGGCTTTGCTCTCTATCTGCCTCACACACATGTACACACTGTGCTCACACACACAACAACAAACAGACACTCGCTCTCCTCTTGTTTTCCCCAAACACCTTCCTTCTCCATGTCTTCCAAAAAAACAAAACCCTCCTCTGCAGCATCAGTATGCAGCTCAGGTAGAAACATGAGGAAAAGCATCACACTGATGTTTCCTTCTTGAATGCAGCACGGCCTCCATCTATTGTCTCATAATCACAATTTAGCAGCACACAGAGACAGTTTGAGCTGCAGAGGACCATATGTGCCGTTCCTTTGTTTACTTTGCTCCCAAACAGCTCCTATTGATCTGTACAGTAGTTACAATAATAAAAAAAGCCACAGACATTTGCCCTCCTCTCAAACGAAGCATGAAGATCAGCGGTTGGCAATTTAATCGCTTTTGAGCCCACAAAATAATTTGTGCAGATATGCCCATTCTGGAGCGATTGATTAATTCTAGCAGTGATTTATATCTGCTCAGCACGCGGCTGAAGTTGACTTGGCAAGGTAGCTGATGCAAATGAGGCTTGAGCTTCTGCCAGACGTCTTTTATCAACGTCGTCACCGAGGCAATTACTGCGAGGCTAAATACGAAAAAAACGCGGTCCTGCTCCGAGGCAGCAGCGTCGTCACTTTCCTCATATCTGTGAAAACAAGTGGAGGGTTGTTGCTGATGTGGAGGTGATCTTTAGTGCTGCATCAGCTGACATAATTAATTGGTTTTGATAATCAATTTATTGAAGTCAATTAGCCAGAAAAACAGGAGCTCCTCAAAATGTGAGATCATTTTAAATCCAATATATTTGTGGACTTTTGGCTCATTTTTCACAATTTTCTTGAATTTAGTCAGATTTTTTTGTTGCACACCAGTTAGTATTTATACAGACTCTACAGGCTAAAGATTTTTTTGAAAGGCACATTGTAATCTGCTGCTTGACATTTAATATTCTTTGGGGATGTGGATTGAAGAGACGACAGCACGCTGTACAGTGCCGTGTTACAGTGTTGTCCCTCCACAGGGACCAAGGGCCCATCTGATACACGCAGCACAGAAACAGATCCAAGTGAACACAGTAATATGAGAGGAGCATACGTGTGTGTGTGTGTGTGTGTGTGTGTGTGTGTGTGTGTCTCACTGCGGGGGTCTGTGAGGAGGACGTGTGTGTGAGCCTGCCCAGTTGATCACTGCTTTTCGCTCTCTGTCAGCAACTCGACTGATTAAGCTCAACAACACAATGGAGTTCATAGGTAATGATTGTGCACTCTTGCAATCCCTTCACAATTATTGATCTTTGATTGTTTGGCTCTGAGAGCACATGTGTACATCCTCCATTCAGCAAAACGTTACAGCAGCCCTTATCTAAAGACGAGTTATCTGCCAGTTTGTTGTGTAATTTGACAGAGATTTTGTTTGATGAATCTAATCGTGAGAGCTTTGTATGGAAAACGCCTCTTCCTGTCTCACACACACCTTATCTTCCTCGGGATAAAACAGCCCCTTTTTGTTCTTCTAATCATCAATCATTCTCTCTTTATTTTGCAGCATCTTCATCTTTCCAAACATTATTTTAACGAGTCCGAGAAGCCGATCAATCAGCTCATAAAAAATTAAAGTCCCTGCACAGAGAAGTGTGCTATAATGTTTGACAATGCTGCTCTCTGCGCTCCCACACACTCTCAAACTGCATATTTAGTTCTTGGCAAAGCCACAATTTGGACAGCCCGGCCCTTTTCTACATAACCTCCTTTCCGAAGGGGGTTGTTGTTTCCCCCCCCCCCCCCCCCCCACAGCCAACCCCCTTTTGTTTAATTACAAGCCTCTATTGATTTCCATGGGAAAGAGCAGCACGCCTTGCCCACACACACCTCGGCCGCATCGGCAAATCGAGACTGGAATTAGAATGCGCGGTGCCCTGTGCTCCTCAGTCTGAAGATAGCTCAACTGCTCTCTGCTTCACGCCTCAAGTTTTAAGATGATCCTCCTTAATGCAGCACTCGCTTAAACACATAGAAGGCCCTTCAGTGTCAGCCGGCAGCAGCGTGTTATTTCCATAACTGTGTCTCTGATAGATGGAGGCTGCAGAGCTCTCAGTAATTATGGAACGTAGCCGCTGCCATTTTGTCTTTTTCAAATAATTGTCTTTTCTGCGGAGACATTTTGCTAAACACGGAGGAGGTGATCCCTGGGATTTATCCGCAGTGTCTTGTTTTTGTGTGGATTACTGCACTGTATATATGAGATGCATCTGTAGCCCAACCTCAGGCGGTGGAGGAGGCAATCAGGATTTAGTCGGAGGAGAAGGAGGCAGGATAAAGACCACACAGCCATGCTCCGACACTTAAAGTCAAGCAGTGTTGGAGGGGGGGATCAGAGACTATAACTTTAAAGATGATGGCCGAAGCCCTTGACTAAAGGTCTAAATGAATAAGAAAGGTCAATGCGGTTTACGTGTCGGCTCCAGTGCCTGCACCACCCCCACAGTAATGAAAGCCACAAAGCCTCGTCCACCTCTCGCTGCGTACAGTTCACATCCTCCCAGCGAGGCTCAAAGGTCAACGCCGATTCCATTTACATATCAGGAATTGTAAACAGGCGAACCCACAAACATGCTTTTTTGTTTTTTTTATCTTGGCTCTTGCAGCTCCCCCCACTCTGGCGCTGAAGGGGTTAACCAGCCTCTGTGGGTCGAGGAGTCTGAGCTGCACAGATTTAATCAATAATTTCTATCAGCCCCTGGCCCAAGAAATCAGCAGGGGGTGGGCTGGGGGCTGCGGGGCGGGGGTGTTGTGTGTGTGTGGGGGGGGTAGGGAAAGGGCTTTCGATCACGTAGGTTGAGACGCCGGGGGGTAGGGAAAGGGCTTTCGATCACGTTTCAGCAACACGAGACAGGGGCATACATCATGATTAGGGGCTGTTCCCACGATCATAAGAAGCCTATAGGGGAATATTTATGTCTGCAGGAGTCGCCCCAGCGCCGCCGATTTATAGCATGGTAATTGTGAGCCTTTTACACATGATTACAGCATAAGGAAGCATTTAGTTAATGGTCGGCGTTATGATCGTCAGGACGGCAGAGAGCCGAGGATGGGATGGAGGCGAGGAGGAGGCACCCCGACTTCTCCAACAAGCCATAAATCCGCGCTACAAGCCAGCCGTAGCCAGCACTATCATGTCACTCCTTTCATTAAGCTGAGAGTGCACCACTGTACACCTCCCAACCCCCCCAGCACAGAAATATTGATGGTGTAACGCCAGTGAAAAATGTAGCATTTGGAAGAAAAAAAATAATAATTTCACTTGTAGTGATATTGACATGCCGCTGACATCTTGGCCTGTTCAGATTTTAATGAGACGTGGTTCGATAACTCTCAGAAATGCAAACGAGCGCCCCGGATGCCCAAAAGCTAACAGGCACCTGTAATCTCCAGTTGACAAGGGTGCATCCCCGAGTCCAAACACTTCCTTCAGATAATGATTCAGAGGAGGACGAGCACACACACGGGGAAATCACGGCCAGATTTATTCATGTCCAGTCGAGTACTTTAGTTTCAGAAACTCAGCTGGATGTCGGGGCAATCAAAGTCTAACGGCGCCGCACACACACATGCACGGCTCCACGCCCGCCTCTGAAGCTGCTGTTGTTGATGGCACTCGTGTGGAAAAGACGGCAGTAAGGTCACACTTATCTCTCAAGCGCTCTGCTAATGAGAGGAATTTGCTGCTGTGAGTTTGAGGAGTGCAGAGGCGGTCATACAGTAAACATCAGGCCGCGCCGTGTGAGATGTTTCTCAATGGGAACATGTAAGCCAATCAATCCAACGTGTCAGCTCTGCTCTCGCTGCAAAACGCCACCATCTTAGCTTCATATCATGCGTGTTTGGAGCATGTGTGAGTGGGATTGTGTCTCTGCGTGTGCTGGGCTTTGAAATATTGGATTTCAAGGTTGTTTCTTGCTGTTATCTCCATCTAATCAAGTCATTTTGGTCCATAATAGAGGACCATAAACCTTGTTTAGAAGTGGAGACATCTGACAGTGAGGCGACATTATTTAAAGAAAGTTTACACCACAAAGAGGCACCTCAAAATAAAAGTGTCATCTTCTGCCTTTTTGTTTCAAAACCAGGCATTTGGGAGGAAAACGATAAAGAATAATATTACAACATTTTGTGTGGGAATATTGTATGGATACACAGATGCCAGGTATCATTTAAAAAAAAGTTATTAATATTGCAAATACAAATTAAACTCTTGGTAGATGTCTTGAATAAAAAAATTAATTGCTTTTTCAGTCCACTAGATACATTTTGTTGCAATAAAAATGACTGACGTGAGATGAACAGAATGGAAACGTTATCTTATTAGATAAAACAAATGTTGTACAAGACATTTCCCCCTCAGGATTTGGTAGAAATGTGCATTCCCACCGCCAATAAAAATATAATAGTAACAGAAGACTTTTATTGAAATTAAATGCATTTCCACCGTAAAGTAATGCAGAAAAGGCACAAAATTTATGTATAAAAATTCCCGACCCGAAACCCCAAGTTTCATATGTGTCTGACCCAAAGTTTATATGAAATCTTCAACCTTGCTTTTTGTACCATAATTTGATAAAAGGAAATATATGTCATAATACTCAGTGTATTGCAAAACATTTAAAATCACAATAATACTGTATCTTGACCTAAGTTTCATGATAATATTGTAACTTGGGGTTTCTGGTGATTCCCAACTCTGTTCAAAATACAAATATGTCATTAAGCATGCATATTTCTTTGCATTTATTAATTCATTTATATATTTATGTTCCCATTATTCACTGGCAGGGTAGCAACTACTCTCTCTGTGGTTCACACAAGTAAACATTACTTCATAATTTTAAAAAAACACAAATAAAAAATTATTAAGGCAAAAAAAGGGAACGAAACACAACAAGAAAATGGGCAAACTACAAAAATAACAATAAAAGAAAACAAAACAATTAATAACAACAAATGAATGACAATATTATATATATATATATATTTAAAATTGATTGTTTATTTCAAAGGGACAGCGCACAGTTAAAGGCACCAGACTTAGTTAGCGGCTGATTTGCATCTGTTGTCGGGCAACAGGTAAACAAAAACAAAAAAAAAGTAGCCTTCATCGCCTAAAACACCACAATAAATAAACGACCACAAACTTTCTTAAATTCACTACATACAACCACACAAAAGACCATTAATGTGAACATATCACGCAAAAAGATGCAATACATAAAAGTCCATCAGTATAACATCAGCATGACAGACGGTAAACAAGAAAATCATTGATGTTGACACTTATGCAGATTTTAGCTAAAATTTAAATGCTGTGAACCTTACAGTTTATATAACTCCAACAATGAACCAATGTGCCCTCACTGTGAATAAATAATCAGCAAAACATCTGATACAAGTCAAAGATAATAGTTGCATTACTGAAAACAGCAAACAGCAGTGACTGAGAATAAAAAAAAAGAGCATCATAGATTTCTTTATTAATGACAAAAACATCTGAGATTGTAGGAAAACTTGTCCTGTGTCTGAATTTTAAATATTTTCCCTTTTTTCACTTAAATCGTTTGAACATATACAGTAGATGTGTGACACTGACATGTCAGATACGACAGAATAAGAAACCAAAAGACAAAACAAAACAAACTGCTTGGGTGCACGAACATTATTACATCTTTGATGATCAGCGTATCTGTTGATTATTGTTCCAGTCCAGTGTCGTCTCTTTAAGTTTTGTATAGTCCGTTTTTTAAAAAACATTTTCTTTCTGGTTTTGCTTCTTGTAGTCTCAGTTTGTGTGCCAATTTTTCCATTGAAAAGATTTCTTCCACGATTGTTGGCCATTGGTGTTTTGTTGGTTTTTTACTCTAGTTCCTCCTGACAGCTTTCTTGCTTACCACTTGCAGTGTTTTGATCAAATATCTATTCCTGGCAACAACATTTTCTTCAGAGAACTTACGTAGTTAAAGCACCAAACAGCTGTTAGGGACCTCATATCCTTGTTTGTTTTCTTTTAAATCCTTACCATTTCCCAAAATGCAGTTATCCAAAAAACATGAGAATGAAGGCACTCTTGCCAACATTTCTGATGACTGTTCAGCTGCTTTCTTTTCAGTTTTGGTGTAATAAAGAAACAAATCAGTTTCTTAAATGTTTATGAATTAGTGTATGAATGATGTATCTTCCACATATTCTGCCAATTTTTATCTGAAATTTCTACGTTGAGTTCTTTCTCCTATTTCATCTTGATAATTTTTATTTATCCTTTATTGAGCCAGGAAGGTCTCATCAGGACACAATCGGTTACAACAATATGCAATATCATAAAGCAGCACAAGTGAAAATAGTGAAAGAAGAGGGCTATTCAGAGCATACCAGTGACATCTAAACACATTCCCCCAAAGGTATGAACTATAAAAAGCAGCAACATGTTCCCTTCACTTAATTTGTACAAGAAACAAGTTGAAATCATCACAGTGTTTTGGCAGAATTCTTCACTTATTGTGAGAATATAAGACATTTGGGATCCTTTTTCTACACAAATATAACGTGTTCACATGGATGTAGCTAACCACGGACACAAGGCGTTTCTCTTGTTTTACAGGATTTTATTACACAAACATGCACTCACACATGTTGTCAAGTGTGCCATGAGAACTAAAAACACACAAAAAAAATCACAATATAAGTTGATCAACACATAAAAATCTCTCTACCTCATTGGCATAAATAATATGCTCAACTTAGAGCTTGACCACGTTAACTTAAAGAGGAGAACAGAAACGGCCTTGAGCGTTTTCACAGCTCGTAATTTTAATTTTATCTCCACAATTCATCTTGTGCATCAGTTTGACCACTCAGCCTATATTACCTTGCAGGTGAAGAGTTCAGCTCTTAGGAAACACAGTAAACAAGGGAATACATTAGTTCAGAGACATATATTTTTAAAACTGATCTTATTGTTAATAAACAAAAGACACACAAAGCATCATTTAATTCAACTCAAATATTAATAATAAAATTAAAAAGGTATAACTGCCACTTATAGCAGCAACAGTGGACACTATAAGTCCTAATTTAACTCTCAATAAAGTAATGTTTCAAATAAAACACATTTTAGCACAATCGGTAAGAAAATACACTTTTGTTTACAGATTTCAGGCCTCCAGGCCAGTGTTCAATAAAGTCCAGCATTGGCACCAATGCACCGGTCCTCCCTCAGTGTGTGTGTGTGTGTGTGTTGTGTGTGTGTGTGTGTGTGTGTGTGTGTGTGTGTGTGTGTGTGTGTGTGTGTGTGTGTGTGTGTGTTGTGTGTGTGTGTGTGTGTGTGTGTGTTGTGTGTGTGTGTGCGCACAAACACGCTTGCTTACACTCAGAGAAACGCGTTTGATACCATCAGCAAAACGTTCGCTCAGCCGCGCAGCGCTGATTGAAACCTCTTAAAAGTGTGCATTTAGGTAATTGCACGACTCCCCCAAATATGTTTTAGTCCACTTAAGGCTTCTAAACACCCCGAGCAATGCCGACTCTGCTTGTTTCACTCACCCCTGACGTAACCCGCCTTTAATAGAAAATAAATTAGTTCCCCCTAAAGTGATTATTACTCACTCAGTGCCGCCACATGTAAATGACTTTTATGAGAAACTAATGATGTTGAAGTGTCCACTAAGGGAAAGAGAAGAGAGGTGGAGGGAGATGGACAGAGAGGAGGGGTGGTGGTGGGGGGGAGTTGGCTCGGTACACAAAGGCAGAGGTTGGTGTTGTGTTTCCTGTAAATACAGAATTACAGCGTGTTGGAGGTGAAAGGTTCGGCGATGGATATGCAGAGAGAAACATTCAGCCTGAATTTAAAATGCTCGTCTGATTCTCAAAATGGATCTGAGCTCAGCCCACACATACACACACACACACACACACACACACACACACACACACACACACACACATATCAGCGTCTCTCACACAAAACTGGCCCTGCTTTTTTTTTGCACGATATATTTAAAAAAATAAAAATAAATTTCAGACTTTTCGTGAGGAAATATTGATTATATAATTGGGCAGGCTGCCGCAGCTACAGTGGCGTTTAACCCAGACCCCGAGTTTGTATTTTGTGGTTGGTGTAAGCGAGTCTGGCATTAAAAAGACAAATTAACACAAGACTTCATCACCTCCATCACCACTTAAAAAGTTTGAATACGGAGAACTTTGACATCCAGCTAATTTTTCCTCTGTGGTATAAAAGAAATATGGAAATGCAGAATATGAAGGGAGGCAGAGTCTGACTAAAATATGGCAGCTTTCTCAGTCAGTTTATTCTAAATGCAAACACAAGATGAAAAAATCATCATTTTGTGTATCTTATTTGTCAGTAATGTTTCTTTTGATTTCTGGGAGCAGATTTCAGTTAAAATATAAAAACAGACACCAGTGGTGGAGTATAATTAACTACATTGACTTAAGTACTGTACGTAAATGTGAATTTGAGGTACTTGTACTTTACTTGATTATTTTCTTTTTGTACTATTTTATACTTTTACTTAAAACTACTACTTTGCAGATGAATATTTTGCATAAAAATCAGAAGAAGAGTTTATAAATAATTTATTTTATTATAAATTAAATTACCCAACAATTTACCAAAGCACAAGTGGTTGATTAATCAGTCAGTTAATAGTTGCCAACAATTTTTATAAATGCTTTGGGGTTTGGGGGTTAGCTATTTCGCTATTTTTTAATTTTGAGTTTTTGGATGTTTTTACTTCTTTTAAAAAAAAGTTGTGTGGGTTCTTTTTCCCCCAAAATTTATCTTTGATCATTTTGAGTTTGGTGGTGTTTTTTTCCCTTTAAAAATAATTTAGAGGTTGTTTTTGGGTTTGTTTTTAAAGATTTGTCAGCTTTCAGTACTTTTACTTTGAATACTTGAAGTACACTTTCTGAGTGAATATAATTACTTTTGCTTATGTACCATTTCAAAGCAGGACTTTTACTTGTAACAGAGTATTTTTTTTACAGAGCTGTATTAATATTTTACTTGGGTAAAGGGTGCAGATACTTCTTCCATCACTGACAGACACAGGAAAATAAAAACTAGACTCCATGTGTGTTTTTTAAAAATAGATTTAATGATAAATAAGTTGCAGGAATGACATCATAAGAAAAGAAAACCATGGAGGATTTTTGCTGAAAATAATCCCTGTTGGGTCCATCGGTACTTTTGCAAACTGAGTGCTTCACTGTGCATCTGTTTGTGTGTTTTTTTGGAAGACACGGCCTTATTCAGTGGATGACAACACCAGATTTTGTCTGGAGGCCAAATCCATGTAAAAATATACAGTGTTTTCCAAAGCAGCATAATGAGAGCCGTGCAGAGCTCCGGCCTGGATGTAGTTATCTGTTTTCTGCCGGCAGCAGCTCACGGGCAACACGACGTGAAGGGTTGAACATCTTGATTCCTTTACTGCACAATGAAACAAGTTGCTGATTCATCTCTTTTAACTAATCAAAGTTGCTTAGCTAATCTGTTTTCTTTCAACAAATCCACTTTCCCTCGGCTTAATCCATTTGTCCTAGTTAGCCAGCCGGTCTGTTAGCTAACCTGCTCCCCCCCTTTCCTTTTTTAATTTATCTTTTATCCGTCTGCCTGCAGCCTGCAAGCGGAAGGAACAGGAACAGAGCAAGCTGGAGCGCAACCAGGGCCCGAAGCGCACCAGGCTGGTGTTCACAGACCTGCAGCGGCGTACGCTCATGGCCATCTTCAGGGAGAACCACCGCCCGACCAAAGAGCTGCAGGTCACCATCTCCCAGCAGCTGGGCCTGGAGCTCTCCACTGTCAGCAACTTCTTCATGAACGCCCGCCGACGCAACGTCAACAAGTGGGCGGACGAGGGCCGTCCCTCCTCCACGGGTTCCTCGGGCTCAAGCGTTTCCTCCTCCGCAGTGTCCTGCAGCACGGCATGATGACGGACCGCCGAGGAGGCGCGGTGGGGAGGGCGCTGAGGGAGCAAGGGGGCACATAGACTGGTCTAGGCAGAGATCAGCCGTCATAAATGTCCTCCTCGTTATCAGAAGGAGCGACGGAGCCAGCTATTATAGATGATTTTATGAAGATGAAGCATTTTCCCAAACCAAAGTCGATCGCTCCCCTTTGAAATAGAAGGGGGCGATACCCAGAGTGATATGAGCGCAGGGCGCGAGGTCCTGCTTGTATAGTCAAGGGCGCAAAGATGATTTGACTCAAAGATGAGTCACGCCCTCACATAGACTCCATCTCATTGCATTATTTTGAGTATCTAGATTAGAGATAATGAGGGTATTACAAATCAGGAGGAAGCATATTTTGGTGTACCTTCTAAATCTTTACTCATCTCTCCAGACATGAAGAATCAAGAAGTGCTCACATGTGGGGAGCTCCATCGTGTAACTTCTTAATCAAAAGTGTTCATCATCCAAAGACGTTAATCCTCCCCGCGATGTTCCCGTTTTTCCTCGAGAATCAAGGCGAAAGAGGAAGAAAAGGCTTTTTTTTAATCTTGTTTTTTCTGAAGAAGCTAATTCTCCTTTTTTTTTAGCATGTGTTTTCAACGGTGGCGTTGTTCCAAGTTCGGAGCCTGGAATTATCAGGACGGTTCTGTAGCGGCCTTGACTCCACGCTGTCAATCATTCACCGCCAACAGGAGCCTCTCCTGTGTTTTAGGAAAGTCGGTCCCGCCTTGAATGAATCAAGAGTTTTCGGGGGGGGGGGGGGCATCTCGCCATACGCCAGGACAGAATCAATAAACACAAGTAGGACGCAGACTCGTTGGTGCAACCGTCTAGCTTTAAGACTCACACCG
The DNA here is from genome assembly GCF_008729295.1 of Plectropomus leopardus. Lineage (NCBI taxonomy): Eukaryota > Metazoa > Chordata > Actinopteri > Perciformes > Serranidae > Plectropomus > Plectropomus leopardus. Next base: position 33,536,822 of record NC_056469.1, on the reverse strand, counting down.
AGCTTCCAAATGAAGCTCCTCAGCCATGTTTGACTCAAAATTAAGCCAAAAAAAAAGAAAAAATGAAACACGGAGGCTCGGCGGGAAGAGCTACACAATGTATAGTGACATTATTTTTTTCCACTCATTTCCAAACACCTCTGCTCCAAATCTTTTTTTTACAGATGTCTAGAAAAATGGAGGAATGTGATTCTTTCAGCCCTTTTTGTACAGATTTCAAGCACATCGCTCGATTTATAGAAACACGATGGAAGAGTGGGGCGGTTTGTTTCAGCCCTGCTGACGTTACAAGGTCATTTTTTTGGTCCACAAAGGAACGGCTTTAACACGCCTCCTTATAGCCAATAGTGAAATCCAACCAAGAACGTTTCAAATGCAATTGCTGATCTGATCAATGTATTTATTACTGCATTTGTGTATTTATTGTTTTGTTTTTTTTTCCCTTTTTTCTTTTTTCCTCTCTATTTATTTGGTTATTTATTTATGCTATCTATATACTGTAAGTATTTATTTAACAATGCTCTGTATGTCTGTGTGAACTGAGTACTTTTTCTGATGGGCACTTTTAGCTGTAGAATCCCATCGTAATACCAAAGATTAACATTGCCTCCCTGAATGTACGGCCTGAATCCCCAAAACCCCCAGTCCCCGACCCCGGTCCCGACCCCCTGTTCAGCCACCCAGTGATGTTGCGTATCTCTCTCTCTCTCTCTCTCTCTCTCTCTCTCTAAGGCCTGGCCTTTGGGTTTGTTTTTTTTGTTTTTGTAGAATAACGGGGATTTCTTTACTCTTGCAAATGTCTCTGCTGCGGTCAGCTCTTAACGCCAAGGCCAAAGCTTGTTTGAATGTTGTGATAATATTTATAATTAATACTATGAATAATAATAACAATAATAATAATGATGATGATGAGGCATCCCATAGGTTCACAGGTTGCTTGTAAAGTTGTGTTCAGACCAATGCCATCCGGCGGAGTGTGTGTAAAGTGTCCGGGGACCCACTTAAAGCGCCGTCTGAGTCCTTCAGGGTCACATGAAAACATGCGTACTGTGCGTCTGCCTGGGGAAATGCATGATTGTGACCCCCCTCTTGTCCCATCTCTCTCACCTGCCCCCCTCCCCAGTGCAGTGCAGACACTCCTGTCTATGTCCGACTCCGTGTGATTTCACCGTCCCCCCAACATGCCGAGCCTTGTGACAGTTGTCTCAGTTCCATCAGGGCTCTTAGGATTCGCTCTTTGACCTTCTGGGTTCTTAAGGTGTTTCTTGGGTTTTCATTTGCTGGTTTCTAAAGGTTTGTACTCCTGGTTTGTTCTCGTCTCTGGATCTCTGATTTGGTTGCGAGGCCTCTCAGGAGTGTAGCTAAACTTCTTAAAGAGTTTGTTCTAGGGATGTCCTGACGCCCCCCCCGATCCCCCCCCCCCATCTGAGTCATTGGATATCGAGTATCTGCAATACTGAGTCCCGATCGAATACTTGTATTTACCTCGATAATACAGCTGATACAGCTGCACGGTGCACACTTCAAGTGTTTTAAAGTTATTAAAATCATTCTGGTGTATGTGATGATAGTTTAATAGCTCTGCAGTGCAATGCAAGAAAAAATGTCTGCGTCCGAAAAGTTCCAAATAGTTTTTTATTTTATTTTTACAAAATAACAAAGTAAACAAACTGAAAATATAGTTTCTAGTTATTGGAATAGCAGCATCACACAAAAAAATCTGCAGCAAATTTTGCTCTACGTTTACCACTCCTGCATTATGCCGGACAAACAAAGGATTGCAAGGAGTGCGTGATAAAAAAATATCTAGATCAGTTAAAAAATGCGTTGATCCCGATCCTTCAGTACCGATCCTTCAGATCTGATTGGGACATCCCTAGTTTGTTCATCATCTTGTAAGAATCTGTGATTTTGATGCGAGGCTCCTGGGACTCTCTATTACCCCTTTCCACCAAATCAGCTCTGGTTCTTGAACTGGTTTCGTTTGGGACTATTTGTGCAAACCAGCAAACGTTTCCACCACTCTTGAGTGGAACCTTTGTAATTGACTTTGCGTCACCAACGCAGGGCGTTGCACAACGGAAGTGAAAACAACAATGGTACCAAGATGGCAAATCACATTGTTTACCTGCAAGCTTTTGTGACATTATTAATAGGGCTGCACCCGACTCAGAATTATGCCAGACGAATCAGAGTTCGTCTGGCATAGGCAGTTAAATACAAATTTTTAATGTTGCGTTTTGTTTTCCGTACAGAGTCCCGGGCTCTGCGGAACGTATAGTGTGTCACCTAATAGAGTAAACAAGCTAATGGTGCTAATGACAGGTTGCAAATGTGCAACAACATTTTTTGTAGACTCAAACAAAAGCCTGTATCCTATTGAGCTGCTGTGAGCTGTAAAATCAGCATTTCTTCACCTAATGGTGCAATCTCTCTCCCTCTGTGCTGCTGCCTACATGTCTGCAGCTGCAAAGAGGAGCGTAAAAGTAAGAGCGCTCAATCTGCAGCAAAATCTGGGGACCAAAAACTACCCAGAAGTTCACTGCACAGAAGTAAACTACTCCTCGAGTTGAGGCAAGCTTCCAGCTGATGATTCGAGCGTCCGACTTTCAAGGGGCAGCGCTACTATCCATAAAACCAGCACATGTTTTGAGTGGAACCATTAATGGAAGACATTGCACAACAAACAGTGGAAGTAAGATGGCAAATCACCTCGATTACCCGCAAGCTTTTGATATATTATTACAGATATTTGTTTTTATCTAAAAAAATGAGCATGGACCAACTTTTCATGATGCAGAAGACAAACAGTTGTGAAGACAACTATTACATGCAAGACTCCTTCGTCTCTTTTCAACCTGCAGAATATGCAGAACATGTCTTGTGATGTCTTCACAGTTTGTTCTTCAGGTCAAGAAAAACTCCTATTTTTGTCAAAATGCTCCAAACGTTTCAAATTTAGGTGTGCGAACCAGAACTGAAGCCGTTGCATGTTGGTGGAAAAGGGTTAGAAGAGCGTTAGTGGGGTTCTTGGAGTTCGTTCCAGGTTCTCTCAGGGTCGTTTGGGTTCCCCCGACAACTTGCAAGTGATTTGTATATTTCCAGCATTTCCTAAATCACGAGAAAATCACCCAAGATGTGATTCTGTGACCCCTGTGTGAATGCTGCCAAAGAGTGGTGAGGCTAGCTTGGCCATTTTCCACCCGTCTCTCTTTCTCTCTCTTTCTGTCTTTAACGGTGGAAGGGGGCGGATTGCCGGGGCCCCCTTCACAGCGTGCACTTGAAAGACGGGCGGTCATGAAAGAGGCCATCGACTTTTTCGCGGACTTCAAAGGGAGGCTTTTTTCATCCCGTCTCCTCTCTGGGTATCTGGTCTGGGGTCCGCTCTTGGCCAGACCTGTGGGCTTTAGGGGGCATTCAGAGGGGGCGGGGGGGGAGATCAGAGAGGAGGCTGAATCATCCAGAATGAGGATGGTGGTGTAGGAGAGGTCGGGGGGGGGGGGGGGGGTTTGAGGGATAGGAGGTGTTGGAGTGGTGGGGCATGGAGCTGAATTAAACTTTAATGAGCAACAATTGTAAGCATGCTGAGAGCGGGGGGGGGGGGGGGTGCGCGCTCAAGTCTGTACAGGGGGGGAATAAAAAATAAAAGAGCTGGGAGGCTCCTCTGCTCGCTACTGTCATTGTATCAAAGCTGAGGTGACACCTTTCAGGTTGCTCTTTGTCTCGGAGACCGCGAGCCTAAAATGGAGACAGAGCTTTTTGTATTGAGCCACCTTCTGCTCCGTGTCAAAGCAGGGAAGCTCTTCCCGTTCTGTACAGATGGGAGGCGTTGAGGGGGAGGCAGGGGAGAGGCTGCTGCAGGTGATCAGCATTGCCATTTTAGCCTGCGGCACCCCCTAGTGGCTTTTCTAGAAACTTGAGCAGCAGCAGCCGAGGACGCCGACAGAGCAACTCTGAGGGGGGAAATACTGACACAACTGAAAGCCGATATATACTTTCAGAATAAAAAAACGAAAAAAAGATTTTAAAAAATAGTTTGATAAACCAAAAAAACAACCAAAGATTGATGGGTGACTGCTGAACCGTGATGTATCTTGGGTAGTTTTAGCAGTTTCTTATCAGAGCTACCGTAGCACTCAGAGGATTCAAAAAAAAAAAAAAAAAAAAGCACCAGTGGGGTTCGGCGTGCTGATTATTTATTATGTTGAGCTGGAACTGAGAAACTGACATGAGGCAGTGTCTTCAGATGGAAGTCTCTGTGAACCCCAGTGTCCCCCCCTGTCTGTCCCTGCCCGTCCCCCTGTGTGTACATGAAGACTTTACCCATCTACCTCAACTGTGTGAGATGTTGTGTGGCAAAGATATTCCTTAACCAAAGAATCCATCCTGTCAGGGTGTCTGTCTATCTATCTATCTATCTATCTTGTCTGTCCATCCGTCTCTTCTTCATGCCTTTTACTCCGAAACCAAATGTGCTGGAATCAATCTGTAACAGGAGCCAAACGCGGCCCCCGTCCAGCCAAAGCTTTAAAGTCCAGTATGCTCGAGTGTCCCATCAATCCATGTCCTGTATATAAAGAAAATCATTCTCAAGACCAAAAAAAGAAGGAGGTGACAATCCAAGCAAGGAGGATCTTGCTGTAATCAACGTTGCCTATTCCTTGTTTTCCGAAAAACTAGAATCATTGCTGTTAACAGAAAAGCCCAAGAATCATCCAAAAATAAAAAAAAAAGGTCGGAGGAGACAGAAGCTATTTTTCCACATTTGTAAGCCACCCCTCCCACCCCTGTTTTTCCAAAAATGTTTAGTGTAGTTGAAATACTGTTTGATCCCACTGTTGTAAGTAGGAATTAATGAAATCCATACAAAAAGCTTTAAACGGGGACGAGCTGAGGGAAATATTATATTTGACTGAGTCTGAGTTTCCTCGGCTCCGACTCGACCCACCATGCTTTATCGTGCCATTCTTGTCCATGTGTTAGACTTACTAATGAATGTGGCTAACCAACCAAAGGCTTTAAAAAAAGATACACAACACTTTAAACGTCAATCATGGTGGGACATTTTGTATCAACAACTAAAGAAAATCCCTTTGAATACCTCATGTGAAAATTGTTTGTTGTGATGTTGCACTAAAAAAAAATAAAAATGACTCATTTGTAACCCAACGCTGGATTTCTGTTGACTTTGTTCTGACCTCGCTGGAGGTGTTGGCGGAGAGCTCTCAGCGCTCGCAACCAGAGGATTTGATCCGAGACTCTGCAGTCTTAAACTGTATTTTCAAATAAAGTTAAATTCATCCAACAAAAGGTGCAAAAAATCAAACTCATGAACTTTGCTGTTGCCTTAAAAGTTGACCCTGTGTTGATTCACTGCCCGAAAAATACAGTTTTAATATCTGCATCTTTCAGCTCCATAATTATGCTTCATGAAAACATTCAAACTTTACAGCAGGAACTCTCAACTTGTTTTGCTTAGGGGCCACTTTTGCAACATGACAGAAAACAGACAGGGGCCAATCACAGCAGCCTCAAACGTGTTTATAGGATTTTAGGACATTTCTTGGATTGTAGGACATTTCTAGCATTTTAGGATGTTTCTCGGACTTTAGGGACATGTCCAGAATTCTAGGATGTTTCTCAGATTTCAGGCTGTTTCTAGGATTTAAGATTTTAGCACATTTCTCAGATTTCAGAACGTTTCCAGGATTTTAGGACATTTCTCGGATTTTAGGACATTGTTTGGGTTGTAGGACATTTCTAGGACTTAAGGGTGTTTCCAGGACTCCAGGAGATGTCCAGAATTCCAGGACATTTCTCAGGTTTCACAACCTTTCTGGAAATTTACGACATTTCAAGGATTTTAGGATGTTTCTAGAATTTTGGGACATTAGGGTCTTAGCTAGGACCTCTGTCTGGGGTGTGGGAAATCCTCAACTGGCACTTTTTTTTATTTGAATATTTTTGTTATATGGTCAAGAATAATGTTATTGCACAAATTCCCTGAAATATGGTGATATTATTTTAAAGGTCATATCGCCCACCCCTAGCAGGCAGTTAGTTTAGCATACAGACTGGAGGCAAACGCAGCCTGGGTCGGGCTGTAAAACCATTTTTTTGCCAAATTAATCAAAAGAGACAGATGAGAGCATTTTTTTTGTTTTCATAAAAGACTTTAATTAAAACACACCAAAAGGCTTCTCACTTGAGATGATGTCACTGCCCTGCAGGGATCGAGTGTGTGACATGCCATCACATCAGCATGTGCACAGGACGGAGATATTAACCAGAGACACGCGTATTGATTTTGGCGTTCCCTCTGTTGCAACATGTAAAAGCTAAATTGACCAACAAGCCAATTTCCAAAGGAGTCGATGAATCCTTTCAGTCGGTTTTCATGGCGGATTTAACAGACAAACCGCGATTTCAAAAAAATCTCAGCTTCACCTTCATCGTGTCTGATGCACATCAGGCCGAGATCACACATCTGTCTCTTTATTACACACAAATATAGAAATATAGACAAACAGTCAAACACAGATTCTACTTCAATGCTGTTCATGTAGTACGAAAAAGTCCAGCAGCTTTTGACTTTCAGCATCAAAACATGCATTAAAAAGAATTTTAAAAATGTAGAAATATTAAAATGTTACGATCAATGTGACATTAAACTGTAAAAAAAAACCCCTGTATACATGAAAAAAGAGAAATTAAACGATTGGTTGCAGTTGCAGCTACATGATGGGGTAGCACCCGTACAGAGCGATGCCACACTGGTCGTTCTTGTTACGAGCCATCCGGACGTAGCCCTGGTCTCCGAATTTAACTCCCCAACTGGAATCACAGAGCAGAGACACAGATGAATATAAATAAAGAGAATTAACAGAGGTTTCTAAAATACCTTTTCAGCAGTAACCAAAAAAACCAATTCGCCAATATCAGTATAATAATTATAATAAAACTACCTTTTAGTTGCCAGCCAACATTCCCGTCTTTAAGAGGCTGTACCGGGCTGAGTTTTAAAGAGATATTATACTGATATCATATGAAACTAGATCATACTAGATCAGAGGAATCCAGTGGTGTCAAACAAATCATGCTAGCCCCTCAGAAAGAGGAGTTAATAATGCTCCAAATTTAGGCTTTGGTGATGATAAAACAGCGTATGGCCACGCTTCACAGGGGTCCCTTGACCTCTGACCTCCAAATTTCTGAATGCAAATGGGTTTTGTGGGTACTCATGAGTCTCACTATCACAGACACGCTCACTTTATGTTAGTCCCAGGCAGTTTTTGTCGTCATTTGATTCCTTATCAAGAAAAATGTCACATGGTCTTCAAAACTGTTTTGAAATGCAAAATGATGGAATTGAAAACATGATTAAAAAAATGTGTTTAGTCACGATTAACTATTGGAATTCTGCAATTAAAAAAGGTAATAGTATGACAGCCACAATAATAACAATAATAATAATAAATGATACAGGATGCTCGCCTGGCATGCACTTTAAAAATGTAGGTTCCAGGTTTTATTTCCACAGGAAACAGGATTGAGAACGACATGTTCGGTTTCTGAACGCTGCCAACTGGCTGTTGGTTCTAAATTTGTCGCCTGTTGCTTGTATGTGAATTTTTATGCTGTTTACTTGTTCTTTTATGTGAAATCCTTCCTGCTGCTGTCCTGGCCAGGACTTGCTTGGAAAAACAGATTCTGAATCTCATGGGAGTATTCCCAGTTAAACAAAAGGTTAAATGAATAAAAAAATAATCATTTCCGTGGTATGCTGCACACTGAATATTCACAGCAGTGTTTCTCACACTTTTTTTGCAGCAGACTTTGTTTGTGTGAGACACGAGGCAGAGTATTTTGTTTGGGGACTGAGCAGTAAAAGTATTCTGGACTGATCACTGCATCGATATCGTGTTGGTGTCTTGTTCACCCCTGAGGGATGCTCACATGTTTGTGTGCATGACACAAAATAAAGAATCGATGAATCAATCTGGCGACTGGACTGAAATTACCCACAATAAAGTTTTAAACTTGTTGGTAAAATAAAATGTATAAAGTCAGAGTGGCTCCAAAGTTGCAGGACTGGCATAGACACAGGAAGCGAAGCAGGACTGTGTGCAGTGGATGAATGTGAGTCTGTTCATCTGATCAAGCTCATCAGCTGCTTTAAATCATTAAAAAAAGATTCTTACTTTAGATAACATTAATAAACATTGTCTTTGTCGGTGTAATGTGTGTTAAAGTGTTCATATGGATAAGGCTGAATATTTTAAGAAGTTCTTTCCTGAATGTTTTTCTCTCTTTAAAGAAAAAGTCTCAGAAGTGGAGAACAGAGCTCAGAGCTCTTTTTTGTGCTGCTCACAAAAGTCTTTTCATGTCTCATCAGAAATAAATCAGCCTGTTATTTGGATATTACCAAATTCTGATGCGTTTCTCCTGACCCCCCCTTGGGAGCAAAAGAATAAATCATCAGGAGATTTTTCGGCTGTGCATAGAGGTTTCTCAACTCTGAGAGCAGATCAAATATAGAGCTGAAGCTTCCATTTGATCACTGAGACAAAACTCTGAAATCTTGCAGGCTCATTTATAAGCCAATTAAGTTTTCTTTTGGATCTCTCGGTTTATTTCGGACAAATAAAGATCAGTGCAGTGAGAAGCAGAAAGAGCTTTTTAAGATGATGAATTAAGGTTGTGCTGAAACAGGAAGGCTGTTTGTAAGAAAGTCTGAGAAAATGATGTGAAACTGAGCTTAGTAATGTCTCAGAGACACAGGCTGGACAAAGGACAGATCTTATTTTAAATTTGCTTTTCTTTTAAGAAAACCTCTAAACCTCTAAATGTTTTTGACATGTGCATGTGCATGTGCATGTGCATGTGCATGTGCATGTGCATGTGCATGTGCATGTGCTGTGTAGTCAGTGTGCTGCGACGCTCTGACTTAACCGGATGGTTTTTATAAGCTTGAGCTGCCCAGCACCTCACAGCTGCAGCTCATCAGTCGTCAACAGGAGGAGAGAACCAACAGGTGAACAAAATCAAGGTGACGGTTCAAAGTACTTTCGGTTGTCTTAAAAAAAAGTTAAGTGAGCAGTGTCCCTCCGCAGGAGAAAATACATTTTAATTAAAAAAAAAACCCTAATAATCTGCTCCTCTCTAACACAACACAACACAACACAACACAACACAACACAACACAACATAACATAACATAAAATAACATAAAATAAAATAAAATGAAATGTAGCAGCAGATGTTGAAGTTTCAGGTGTTTTCAGATATCACTGCTTAAACTCTAAATTAAAGGGCATATCTCCCTGTTAATATATTTTCACCAAACACATAATTTGGCATATGCCTCCCACTTTAGCATTTACAGTCTAAAGAAAAGAGCACAAAAAATATATGAGTATGACAAAACAATAATGATAATACTAAAATATGAACTAAAGTTAAAAGTAAAAACCAAACAGAAAGAAACAAACAATAAAAAATAAACAAGCAAGGAAAAAAATATTTTAATAGTAAAATTTTTTAAAATTGTAAATTATTTAACAATTAATGTTACCTTTTATATGTTTTCTCTCTTGTCTTTTACTGGAAGTTTCCATCTTATATCCATATATTTCCATATTATTTTTTTATATTTTATTGCTCTGTTAGGCACGCTGAATTGCTCTGTATGAAATGTGCTGTATAAATAAAGCTGCATTGCCTTATTTTTGATGCAATAAGTGATGAGAAATAAAACACAATGATTTTGTTACAGTGTCTGATAAGTCTGTTCAACAACTTAAACTCATATCAGCAAAAAGTCCCTCTGTGCGTGTTCACACGGTGTGTTTTACTGCAGAGCTCTGACTTCCCTGTTTCACTTTACTGCGTAAATATGCATGTATGCCCTGTATGTGAGGACTAGATGGGGATTTTTGGGACATCAGAAAAAAATCTCACCTGTTCTTCACCAGCCAGTAGTCTTGTCCGTTCAGCGTGCCGTAGCCCACAGCTAACACCCCGTGGTTCACATTCTGTGTGCAGCCCGGATCATCGAACACTCCTGATGGCAGTGGTCAAAATAAGAAAACACATCTCATTATATTCATGTTTTTTTGTTTTCTTAGAAGAAATATTTAAAGGTCCTGTGAGTCAGATTTAGGAGGATTTAGTGGCGTCTAGCTTTGAGAACTGCAGATCGCAATCAGCTAAAAAGTTTTTACAGGAGCTGAATTACCAAAAAAAGTGATAAAAAAAATAAAGATCTGAATGTAACTTTACTCATTTCTTTCTATTTTTGGTTCATTTTTTGGTAAGTTGCTTATTGTTTTTTTCCCATTTTTTTAAAGCTATGATATATTTGCTCAGGTTTAAAACTTGAAAGATTCACAAACACCAGGCTGAACAGCTGCGTTTTGCTGCCCTCTGTGGTTGAAATTTACTGTTTTGCACCTTTAATTCCAAACAAGTCAACAGTGACGTCGACCACTGGAGGTGTGCGAAAACAAGATTGTCAGAGAGTGTTAACTAAATCACACTCCATCTGTGAACTTCTGCAGTAACCACTTCCTGTCCCACAATGCTCTAACAAGACATTTGGATGTTTCTGCATCTATTTCAGTCATGTAAGAGCAGATGAGTGTGTGCAGCTGATGGTGTGTGACGTACCGCTCCTGTAGAAAGGAAATGTGGGCCGCGTGGCATCAATGGCTACAGAGATGGGTCCGATGGTGGCGAGTGCCTCCTTCAGAGTCCCCTCGTCTCCGTAAGGCAGGAAGCTGTATGTGGAGCAGTTGGCGGCGCGGTACGCGGGGTTGTAGCGGCACAGCTGGGACTGAAGTTAGAAGACAAACAGGGGTTAAAACCGATGATTGACATTGTGTGATATTCACCCAAAAATCATCCATATTTTTAAAACTTTTTTCCTCAGTCGCTGTTGTTGATGTTTCCATGTTGCAGCAGGTTGAGCCGCAGAGCAACTCTCAGACACAAACACGAGTCACTGTGCTTATTAACAGAACATTTCACATCACTGACGGAGTTTTTCTGCATTTTCGGGTGAATTGGAGCCACAACACCTCCGCGAGGCTGGAACAGTCTGTCGGATCGGCTCAGAGCTGCCCTCCTCCTCCACACAAACACCAACAACAGTGAACCAGATGAAGCCTGGAGGACAAACACGTTGTCCGCTCCGATTAATTTATTGTTGCTCCAAAGAGACATTAACAGCAGACAAGTGAGGAGAGTGTTGCAGTCTGCAGCCCGAAGGGCCCGACTTAACTTCGTGTACACCCACATTGTTGTCTGATACAGGAATTTGTTCACTGTAAACCCGAGTGTGCACCACATTTCCTGCTTGTTTCCACTTGTGTTTCTATTTACTGTAAAAATCTGTCCGCAACTTCCTGTTTCAGAAAAGAACAATCATTCCTTAAAAGTGAGTAGACAAACAATCCTTTATGTGCAGGAGAAGTACTGACTTACAATGACAAATGACAGTTTGATATTTTCACCATGCAGCCAAATAAAACTCTGAAGCATCGAACACCACTTTTTTTTTACGGTCGCAGCTGACAATTGTTTTCATCACTGACGAATCCATTTATTTGTTAGATAAATGTCAGCGAAAAGAGACAAATGTGCATCACACAATCTCCAAGTTCAAGTCTTCAAGTGTTTGGTTTCCTCAAACCAACAGTCCAAACACATTTTAACTTTTCTAAGCAGGATTCAATTACAGATTTAATCTTAAATTGATTTCTTTTTTTCCCCCCACAATTGAACCACAGCATATATATGTTGCACTTATTTACACTTTATTATTTGCACTTTATTGTTAGCTTGTCATTATATTTTAAACCTTATTGTTATCTAGTTTATGTTTATATATTTACTTTTCATTACTTTTTTACTTTGTTTTGTATTTGCACACTCTGTATGTGCACTCCTCTAACTCTGCATTGCAACAGCAATCTCGCTCAAGATAAATAAAGTCATATCTTATCTCATCTTAACATGTTTGAATATTTGAATTTTCTCTTCTCCAGCAGCACTGCACACACACACACACACACACACACACACACTGATCAGAGGAAGACTTGTCTCTGTGATAGTTTGTTTGCTTGGAAGTTTTTTTCAAAGAAATAAAATGAAAAACTGAGGCCAGAGAATTGTGATTTTTAAAAAAATGCTGCCATCTTAGTATAGTTTAGTATATTTAAGAGGGAGAAATAAATAAAGAAACAGGGCATACACTTAAACAAAAATCCTAAAATACAGCAAAGAAACAAAGGGGAAAAGAACAGGTCATTAAAAAAAACCACCTTCCTAAAATCCAACGAAGAAAGAAATAAAGAAACGGGTATACAGTTGAAAAACTAAAAAAAAAGGAAAAAGGTTTAAAAACAATTATAAAAGAAAAAACAAAAACAAGAATGGACATGCAGTTTAAAGACTGGAAAGGGACAGAATTTTTAAATACATCTTTTCCACCTAATTTTGCACCCTTTTTTTAAGCATAGGAAAATCCATAAAAAGTAGGCAGACCCCCCCCTCATGTGTACACAGCTCTGCAGCAGACGAGTATGCCTATCCATTTAAAAAGCAAACAAAATATTCTTATTATTTTTTGCTCGTGTGTCACGCTCGTGAGCTGGGAAACAGTTTGGTAAACAGTAGAAAGTGGCACGGAGAATCTTAAAACACCAAATTCTACTCGGTATTTCCTTGGAACATATAAAGGCAGCATTAGACGGTTAACTTTTAGTTTTATTTTTCTGCCCAGCTACGAGCTCCAAGAGACCAAATTAGTTTGGAATAAAAATTTGATAAATGGGTAAACGCGTCTCTGCTGTGTGTTTGATGAGAGCAGTCCCTCACCTGTTTGCCCGTGTACGGGTACGAAGCTTCCGAGTCGATGCCCTGGTTGTCGATGACGTACTGGAACGCTCTGTGCATGAAGCCGCCGTTGCAGCCGTGGTTGCCGTATTTGCTGGAACAGTCCACCAGGTTCTGCGGGCTGAGGTCCACCAGCTTCCCTGTTGTCTTGGCTAACTGGCCCTCCAGGGCCCCCGCAGCGCTGAAGGCCCAGCAGGAGCCGCAGGCGCCCTGCATGTAAACGAGCCGTGTTACTCTCATGTCATATTTCCTCTTTTCTTTATTAGCTTGGAAGTTACATGAAACACTTCACATCTCCATGTTTGGCAGCTCAACAGGAGAGTGTGGAGCCGGAGCCAGCCGAGTTGAAGAGGTTAAAGAACTCTGCAGACTCTATTGGGAAATTTCCTTGTTTGTCTGTTATCTCCAACATGTTGCACACAACAGAAGGAAGCCCAAAATCAATACTGAGAGTCTCTGGCTGAATGAAACTCATCTGCAACAACACTTCTCCTTTTTCGTCTCGCACTCGACATCAACTTCTTTGCAGGTTTTGAAACAAAAATACACTTTTCTTATTTTTGACTTTTCATGACAAAATCTTGAGACCCATTTTGTGAGAAAATGTCATAAACTTCATTTAGTAAACTTAGTTTTAGGAGTTTTCCCGTTTGATGTGTTTTTCAATCATTGTGTCTTCAACATTTTCACCACCATTTGTCTGTGGTAATTCAAGAAACAAAACTCTGAAATAATAATTGATGTAACAAATGGGCCCTCTAAAGTGACACTGACCGACCGACTTCTGCAGGTGTTTTTTATGACGACTTGAAAACAGTGAATCATAACAACCAGATGAGGAATAACAGACTACATGACGTGTCACTCCAAAAAATACTTATGAGGGGAAACTTTATAATAAAACGAGAGGGAAATCCAGACACTCCAAAAGTGTGAAAAACAAGGAGGAATTACATTAAAAGGCTTGTATTGTCGTGGCTAAATCATTAAAAAAGCCAACATGTTTGGACCAGCACCGTTCTTCGTCAGGGCTTCAGAAACATATGCATGATGGATATGGCCCCACCGCCGTAAATTATATTAATTTTAACTCTGGTGGATATTTGGGGTCAAAGAGGTCAAATAAAGGTTGTTCTAAATTTTGACTTCTTGAGTATTTTTCTGATCCAAAAACTGTAACTTTAAAAAAAAGTGACATCACTTTCATCGCTGAGACATTTAAAAGATAAAAAATAAAACTAACATTGTGACTTTCTGGTGTTAATGTCTGTCAGGAATTCATCTTAAGCAAAAAAATCAAAGTGGATATTGTGAAAAAAAGTTGCAAAACAGTTTTTTTGTGGTGACGACTTCCTGTGTGATGAGGAACTGCTTCGAGGAAAAAGAGCAGCGGGACTGAGTGGGACGATGTTTCTGCTCTTAAAGCTGAATCCTGCCGACTGTCGGTTAATGAGTCACTGATGGAAACTGAATCTGGGTGTTTTTGTGTACCTGCATCTTGACGCTGGTGACGCAGCCCTTCTCTCTCCAGTCCATGGTGTCGGGAACATCGGCGCCGGACGTCCCTGTGAAGGCAGATGGTGCCCTCTGGATGTCAGTGGGAGGACTGAGCGCCGTGTAAAACTGCACCATCTCCTCTGGAGTCTGATGGGAAAACCGATAACGACACATGAACAGCAGCACTCAGATCAGTTTAGAGCAGCCTGGATTTATTTATCAGGGCTGTGAATACGACTTTTACAGGACAGAAGTCTTTTACAGGAGTAAAAATGTCTGAAATTATCATCTAAAAACACATATGTGTGAAGTATGGCTACACTAAAAATAATTTTTATTATCATTATTAGTATTTCTTTCTCATTTACTTGATTTTTCTATAAAATGTGAGAAAAAAAGGGCAATATTTCACAGAATCAACCTTTTTTTTATTTTTTAATTCTAATAGCAGGTCAAATCCCCAAAATATTCATCTTATCATTTCAATATTATTATTTTACCAGTATTTAAACCTCTGATACATGAGAAAACTGGTATGATTTCTTTAAAAAAAACACAGAGAAAAACATAATGAGCAACTTGGCAAAAAATGTTTCTCATACAGGAAAAAAATAGTAAAAGGTGACAAAAAGAGATCTGAAAATTAGCTAGGGAAGATTATCAGATATGATTTAAAAAATAAAATATAATAAAGAAAACTGTATTTAAATTGCTCTTAATTATATTATTCAAATAATGTTACAGCTTATTCATTTTTTTGTTTGCCTTTTTTCAGGTAATTTTCTTGTAATTTTATTTATTTATTTTTTTTTTACTAATTTATTGCTTTTTTGGGGGCATTTTTTGTTCAGTTGTTTGTTGCCCTTTTCCCATGTTTTTGAAAGAAATCAAGCCAGTTTGCTCAGGTTTCAAAGGGTTATTAATAAAAATAATTGCAGATTTGTTGTCTGTTAATTAATGTGTTGTTGCAGGTCTTTTGTAAAGTAAATATATTTTAAACGCTAAAACTCTGCTGTTAAATAAATCATCTTGATTCCTTGAACATTTCTAAAATGTTGTGACGGTTAAAAGATTATAGCCGGTGGGAGAATAAAATCACATAGAAAGTTTATAATTTAACATTGTGCACTAACTTTTAGTGTAACTTATTATCCGCGCTGTTTCAGCGATAGTTGTCAGGAATCTTTCTTGTGGCGCGATGAAGATCAATAAACTCAGGTTAAAGGACACAAAGCAGACGCCACGTAGTTAATATTCCAGTTTGCAGTCACTCGTTAATTTCGAGGCAGA
This sequence comes from Plectropomus leopardus, assembly GCF_008729295.1. NCBI lineage: Eukaryota > Metazoa > Chordata > Actinopteri > Perciformes > Serranidae > Plectropomus > Plectropomus leopardus. The sequence continues at coordinate 33,521,135 of NC_056469.1, read as the reverse complement.
ACAGACTGCAGGCAGTTTGCTGGATATGTGCTGGATGTGTCCTACAGCTGCAGAAATCATCTCATTACTTCACTCAAGTCTCAGAGAAACTTAAGAGCTTCAGACAAAGTGAAGTTCCACCAGTCGAGGGGCCAGAGAGGGAAAATTTACATTCTGCATTAAGGTTAAAGCAACGTACGGTCATTTAGATCCACGTTATCTAAAGCTCGGAGACACTTAAAGCTGCTATAATCAATGTTTTAACAAGAGAAAAAGTGTAATGCCAAATAAAGAATTTTAGATTAAAGTTAAAGTTTAAGAAGTCAATCTTTAACACAAGTGTATTTAACTTTTTAAAAAGACTCCCCCGCTAATTTCACAAAGCGGCCAGACTCTTAATGTTACTTTACACAGAAAGAAACAGAGAATTTATACTATTTTAGGGGTCAACAGATTATGAGCCTGGCTGATTATTGGGGTGGATATTTGGCATTTTCACACTTATCTATATTTTATTTTAAAGAACGCTTATAAAATAAATTAATTAAAAAGTGCAAAGAAAGAAACGTTTACTTTTTAAAACCCCAGGGAGCTATTTTTATTTATTAATTTAAATTTTCACTTGACTTCATAGAAAAAGCTGCTGAGAACTTGCTGCATGTGATGTTGAAAGTCTCAGTTTTGATTTAACATGTTAAATGCTAAAGGCATTTAAACAAAGTTTTATGCTGGAGTTTGTTTAATTTTAAATTATAAATATTGTGAGAAAGATTTTCATTTTTATTGTAAATGCATATCTGTTCCAAATATCAGTCTCTGCTAATCTAATAACTGATATCAGCCCTGAAAAACAAATATCAGTCGACCCCTGAACTATATCAAGACGCAGATTTAAACACACTTGCTGCTCCAGATTTGCACAAAAAATCTGATCTATCCCTTTAAGGTCCACATCTTTTAAGGCACTTTAATATTTCACATCTCAAACCCATTTGCATTTAATTCAGTCATCACAAACTGGAGGTTGACACACCACGACTGATGACGGAGGAAATCGACTTTCAATCACACTATTGATTCGATTTAATATGATTTTAGTCGGACTTACATGTTTACATGTATTTAAAAGTCCAGTTTTAGTCAGACTAATACAATAATTCCACTTTTTCTAACATCATGTAAACATACTGACAGAGTTTTGGGGCCTCACGGGGGTCCAGTTACCTGCTGCCTTGTCATTACTCAGCATAAATAAACCAAAATAACTTCATTATGACGTTTAGCTGTCGATCTTCAAAGTCCAGACTCATTCTGTGTGTCTGTTTCCTTCTGACCTTCCAGCATCATTTATAGCGTGCTGTTATTTATTTATTTATTTATTGTCTCTGTTCATTCAGGTATTGTCCTTGTCTACTTGACTTATAATTTGTCCTGTTTTTTTTCCTTTTGGATAAAACCACTTTAAATAAAGTGTTAAAAATATATATACCTAACTAAACTTCCTTCTGACCTTCCAGCATTATTTATCTTGTGTCATTAATGAATACTTTTTCCGATCATAAATCAATAAATAAAACTCTGTGTCCTCCGGTGTAAACCGGCAGAGTGAGCGAGTGCCTCACCAAGTCTCCCATGTGGTTCATGCTCAGGTCATAGGTGTGAAGCCCCATCGAGGCCTCCAGGTTGTGCATGGTAATGAGCTGTAGGTTCTTCTCCCACAATTCCCTGCGGCGCAAATCCTCCACCTTGACACACACACACACACACACACACAGAGTTCATAAGGTCAGTATGATAAATCCCACATATGGATCCTGCGCCTGCAAACATCTGAGAAAACTTACATATTTATAATACATCCTGTTTTTTTAATCTCATACCTCATTCTGGTACTTCTTCTCATGCGTCTTCTTCCACAGCTCCCAGTGGATGTCCAGCCGGCTGTCCAACATGCCGGCTGCTCTGACACACATGGAGACGAGCAGCAGGCCGCCCAGCATCATGCCTGTAAACACACACACACACACACGCACGAGAAGTCAGGATGTCGCCTGACCTTTGATGAGACGGCTGCTCGCCAACACGCAGAGAAAACAACGCGCCCGGCAGAGATCAGGCCTCGAGTCAGAAACATATGAGAAATAAAAAAAAAAATCCACACGGAGAGGATCGACGAGTCAGAGGCTGCGGGGAGGATCAGCTGTGACGACACAAGGTTTCGACAGGACGCAGCTCATTCAGAAGACAGAAAACTTATGAACACAACACAAATCTTAACTTACTGTTTCTTCATTCAACACACAAAATTCAATAAACCTTCCAACAACTTTGCAAAGCAGAAACCCAACTTTTCTCCTGGAGGTCTTAAATTATTACCTGGATAAACTGACACTATGCTACAAGCCCTGAAATAAAAAATTTTACCTTTTGAAACTCGAGGAAAATGGCTTGATTTCTGTCATAAAAGAGGAGGAAGAACAACAACAGAAGAAATGACCCCCCAAAAAAAGCAGTAAATAAGTGAAAAGTAAAATAAATTTACCTGAAAATTAAAAAAACAAAAACAAAAAACAGGTAAAAAAGAGTTGTAAAAAGTGCAAACCACAAAAAAAAAAGAAAAGCAAAAAGCAAAATAATAGTTAATTAATCGTAATCAAAGTAAAATGTTCAATTAATGGTTATATTGATTTTAGGTATGAGGTTCGGACCTTTGCTGAGAGGAAATTTTAGTAACTGGACCTCTTTGAGTTTTAGTAGAATAGGTCCTCCAGTTGGTGACGCTGTTCTACAGTATATTTGTCATGTTCAATGTCTGACAGAAAATAAATATTTAAACCAAAATAACCTTATGATATCTTCATATCTCACTGAGGAGTCAAAGGGAACCTTTAAGCTTGACAGAAATAGTGATTTGATGTATATCGTGATATATATAGATATCGACTGATATGAAAAAAAAATATTGTGATAACACTATTCTATATCGTCCAAATTTTTGACTCATTTTCAGTGATGTAAACCAATAAATATTTATTTTTTTAGTTTTGTGTCATATTTTAAGCATACAAACCTTAAAAAAACAAAAAAATATATAAAAAAATGTCATCTCAGTGAAGGTCTTTGTGTTGTTTTTTTCTTCTTTTTTTTTTTTAACTTTCTGATCCCTTTTATTTCACTTCTCAAACACTGTGTCCTAAGTGTGTGTGTGTGTGTGGGTGTGGGTCTGTGTGTGTGTGTGTGTGTTTAAGATCTTCAACTGCAGCAGTCTGAGTATCACTTCCACAAATTTAAAGCTATTGAACTGCAAATAAATTCCAAACCGATGCAACCATCACAGGACCAGAACTGAAACTAATGAACAAGCAGGAAATTTGGTCAAACTCATCACTGAACATTTACTTCAGTTATTGTTTTATCACAGCTGGTATTCAGAGGACTCAGGAATCAGCAGTTAATAAAGGAAATGAGATTAGCAGCTAATGTTCATCAATCATTGACTGTCACGTAACAGTCAGTTCAATATGTCGATGTTCCAGTTTCACCTGAAGGGAAAACAAAATCAAGGTGCCACAGGTGTCACCTGATACCTGACGGACTCACCATGACACCATGTTTTTTCACTCTTGTCATGCATGCTAACTGGCTTGTGCAAGTGCTTTCTTTTAAAAACATGTATAATAAAGTGATTTTTTATTAAATGTCACTATGTTACGGTCAGATTTTTTTTTTTTAAATACGGAAGTGTTTGCCCCACATAAAATTGTAAATCTCAAAATTTCAATGATAATTTTTGTTTTTACAGTTTCTGGCTGTGATAAATAGTGTCATCTAGGTGATTTTTAAATATGCTTCCAAACCTGTGTCACATTTTAAAAAGAAAACTAAAACGTTTAAAGAAAAAGGTCACAAAAAAAGAAAAATCACCTGAATAAAAAAATGCCAGATTGAAAAAATTTTTTTTTTAAAGAAATAAATCCTCAGAACTTTTTAAAGAAAAAAACCCAATATTTTATTTTTTAAAAATGCCAACATTTTAAAAATATTGCCATGTTGTAATACAGAAAAAAGACCCCTATTTTTTTTCATAATTTATATTGGTGGAAACATAATTACAAATTATAGCTATTTGAAGATGTATGCCCCTCCCCTACGCCAAAAGATAAAAAATTAAACACCCATCCCAGTGTTTGAAAAATTATTTGACATACACCCCCAATAAATGAAGTCCCTTATTTTTATCTTATTACTGATTTTAGAAATATTAATAAAAAAGACATGATATCAGATTTATAATATATGTTTTAAATAGTATACTGCAGAAAAGATGTTCAGCAAATCATTTTTAAATAAAAAAGAAAATGAAGAGAAACACATTTAGTCCTAAAGTCATGAAAGATCACCACAGCCACATTTAACCTCAGTGAAACAGTTTTATAGCAGCTTTACATGATTATTTCTGTCACTTTTATTTTTACCTGCAGCCTGAACATCTCACACACACACAAAAAAACACAGAAACGAAAGTAAAAGTACACTCGCCTTAAATCTTTTTTTACTGAGGGATTCACTTCTTTTCTAAAATACTGGCATTAATGTAAAGACAGAATATGTTAATAAAAGCTGTAAATTTACAGATGAAAAGATGAAACTTGCCTCGATCAGTCGGACTCATCTGTGCTGTGTTCAGGTTCAGCTCTCTGACGGGTTTCCTGCTCGCTATTTATGAAGAAAAGTGTCACATGATCAGACGCAGCTCTCCTTCCTCTTTTCATGCACTGAAGCTGCATCAGAAACCACCTGAATGACAAAACAAACACACACACACACACACACACACACACACACACACACACACAGAGAGGAGGAAGTGAAAGCATGACGACGTGAATAAATATTTTTTAAATATTTTTAAACTTTTACTGCGTCAAAACTGAACCACAGAATCAGGTCTTTTTTCATCTGTGAACAGAGGAGGAAGCCTGTGATCTTATTCAATATCCAAACACAATGACAAATCAACATTTATATTAAGACTAAGTCCCAAGACTAAAGTAAAGTCCCAATAGCGTCCTCCAAAGGGTGTGATGTGAATTACAGCTTACATTATTTTTATTTTTTTGAATGAAACAAACAATAAAAAATAGGATTAAACAGGATAAAATATCCCATCCCATTAATTCTAAATGTTTGTTTGTTTTCTCCTGAGGGAAACAGTAAAAATTCATTCAAGTAATGACAAAACTCCACATAAAGATACACAGCAACCAAAAAACAGAGTGACAATGCTGTTTATTTGCTTTTCACTCTCAACCAAATATTGATCTTGTCATCTGATTGAAAGGAAAAATCACATTTACATTGTTCTTAATTTTTATTTATTTATTTTGCAAAAAAATAAAAAAATAGTTTGGGTTGTTTTTTTCCTGAAATTTATATGAGATGTATTCATATTCAAAATCTAAATTTGTGTGATTTGAGGGATGATGGAAATCTGTCCCTGACTTTGACAGTGGGGAAAAGAAAGTGCTAACATGCTATCTCATTTCTGGGTTTTAGGATTAATTCCTGAAATACTCTTTCTTAGATGACAAGCATTTGTTTGTAGGCTGGGGGGTGTAAAATATCTTTTAGTCATTGTGTTCTTTTTTTTTTCTTGCACTTTTTCAGTGGAAATAATTATTAATTGTTGGGTGTTGGCTCGAAAAAAAAATCAACGATGCATTTAACTTTAAAATGAAACCTTTATTCATAGAAAACATCAGTTTGATCATCAGAAAAGTGCTGAACACAAAAACAAAACAAAAGTCGAGAGAAAACCAAATTTAAGGAAGTGATGCTCCAACAGGAAAGGAGGAGCTCCCATCGCCCAGCAATGCTTCCTGTCGACATCAATTTAAACTCAGAGTAAAGCTGAAACTGTTGCAGCCGGCTGTGATATGTTAGTGGTGTTTGTAGATTTAACTCGGCACCAAACTCGCCCATGTTCTGGTCGCGGGTTCCTAACACTCGGCCCCGGAGGCGCCGAGTGTTTCTGGAGGCGACCACAGCGGACGTCTGCTGCTCTGAAGATAAAACTGAAAAGTCTCTGAGGGTTCAAAGTGCTTCAGTGACCTCAAGATAACCAGACATCCTCATCAATGTTTTTAAGGACATTAAGACGACTCAACATGTAGCCCTTTTTCATCGTGGAAGAGTTTCATTCCAAAAAAGTCCAGTTTGAGTTTCTTTTTATTGTGCTCTGTTTAAAAAAAACCTTTGTAAATCTGCTGTTTCTGTCTGTAGTGCTGCAGTGTTAGAATGAACTCTGTACATTTTCAAACGTGTTTTTGTGTGTAGTCGTCTGAGCAAAGCCCCTTCGTCCTCACATGACCGGGTAGCTGGCGAGGTTGGCGATGCCGCAGAGGTTGCCGCGGTTGCGTGCCATCATGATGTAGCCCTGATTGCCCCACTCCGTCCCCCAGCTGTCAAAGACAAAAGACAGACACATGAGAGTCGAACGTGGCCAGGAGTCATCTCAGCTCTCAGTTTGTCACCAACAACAGACGGCGTCACATCAACGCCGAGCTAACAAACAGGCCGTCGTTTCATTTTGGCGGCCTCATGAGCCACCTGATGCCGCTCAGACAGCTGACATGTCCCACCTGTTCTTGACGATCCAGAATTTCTTCCCCTTGGTGTTCACTCCGAAGCCCACCGCCAGCACGGCGTGATTGATGTCCTCACTGTTACAGTTGCGGTCGTAGTAAACACCTGAGCACACGACGGAGAGGAAGAGTCAGTGAGCTGAGAAACACAAACACGCCGGCGCATGTGGAGCTCACAGAGGTTTTAAAATGATTTTTCACAGTTAACTTGTGGAAATTTGAAACTTGCTCTGGATGACAAAATCTCCAATCTGCCAGAATTTCACCGTTTCCATTCAAACTTATTATCCTTAAAATCTTCATGAAATCGTGAACACTTTTTATATCATTGGAAGTTTTCCTGCAATCGTCCTTTAAAGTACTCATATCCAGTGATCCTCCTGTGGTTGTGGTGGAGTCCGCCATTTGCGCCCTGGTCTATTAGCCTATTGGTTGAGACCTCACCACAATCATTCATCAAAATTGCGTCTACAAACCAAGCAGCGCTGTAATGTAATGAAGTAAAAATACTTTTGACTTTGACTTTTACAACATTTCTCCTGAGCATTCACAGTACAATCAGAAGGTTTTACAAATCAGCGATCCTAGCTTGCAGGTTGGATTATGGGTAAAGTACATAATGTACATAACCCTTTAAAACCTGGATTGACATAAGCGTTCTTTTGCAGCATTCAGACGCCTTTCACAAGCAATTAAACATTAGAAACAAAGAAAACAAAAGAAGAAAAAAAGGGGGAAAATATAAAATGCATACATATTTATCATAATTATATATTTAAATATATGTTACAGAAATATATTAATATACTAATTCCGCACTTAAAAAAAATCAGGAATTTTTCTTGTAACTTTTACTATTTCCTTTGCCAATGTTTTGGGTTATTTCCTGGAAAGTTCCACATTGTCTTCTTCTAATGTTCTTGAAAGAAATCAGGACAGTTTGTGGGATTAAAGTTTCTGGTTTCATGTTGGTTATCACATCATGTAGATTTGTTAAAAAAGAAGCCAATAGAAGCTCTAACCCTTCGAACCCTGAGCATGTTGTGTGAGCTAAAAACAAACAACGATTTCAGTTTGTCTCTATCTCCATAAAATGATACATATGATAACAAGGAGCGTCTCACTGACCCTTGGTGTAGAACTGGAAGCTGCTCAGCGTGGCGTCGATGCCCACAGAGACCGGACCGTATTTAAAGAGCGCGACGGCCAGCGCATGCTCGTTGCCCTCTGGGATCTCCCTGTAGCCTTTGCACTGGGCCGCCATGCCTGATGAATTGTAGCGGCACGGCTGGTCCTGCACACATGACAGAGGAAAAAAAAACTGTCAAAGGTGAAGCTGAAAGTGTTATTTGCAGTTCTGCAACTGACAAAAAGGGCCTGAAATTTAAGACCTTCGACAATCAGAAAATGTTACATAAGGACACAGCGGGGTCACGGTTACAGACTTAAGTGTCTTTATATGAAGAAATTCATTCTTTTAAACAACGAAGCAAAAACTTACAGAAATGCAACAAAAAGTGAATAATCCAAAAATAAATCAGCAGAAAATATCACAGAAACTTTTCAAAATATGAGAATCTGCTGAAAAATCTGAAAAAAATGTCTTCTGTTTTCTGGTGTGTTATGGAAGATATAATTAATTGAGAAAAATCTTTGAATAATTGAATTATGGGATTGATTGTTACTTGCAGGTCTGTACACTGAACATTAGATTTACTGTGACATGCAAACTTCTCAGGACATGTGTGATCACAGCGGCAGAACATTTCTAAAATCCAAACAACAAAGAAACAAAGAAATCAAGAACCAGCTGTTTTTCTTCCTTCATCACCAGCAGATGACTAAAAAGGAAACTCTCTCTTCATTTCTGCTGAATCATTTCCATTTGTGCTGATTAAAGGTCACAAAGTGTTTGGTTTTCTTTCTTTTTGTGTTGAAAGGTGATTGGGTAAAGTGTGACATCGGGACTGCTGAACATGGCAGGTTCAGTCTGTGTCTACAGCTCTGGTTTGATAGTGATTTTTAAAAAAAAGTTATTTGGTATCATATAAAACTAGCATGATTAATTATTAAATAGAAGTAGGACATTCATCTTAAGTTTGTCTCCACTCCTGTTATCAGTTTTTTTTTTCATGTTGCACATTGCCAGCACAGCGGTGCAGTTGTGTCACAGTGTCAGACTCTGGAAACAGACTCTGGAAACAGACTCTGGCGGGTATTCAGACTGGCTCTAGTTGCAGCTTGTGGTCACAGAACAGGAAGTCACAGCACCAGCAGCGGGGGAACACGTGTTTCACACAACAGGAAGGAGAAACGAAACACTCAGCGAGGTCGACCTCACTTCGCTTCACGTCTCGGGACATGTGATAATTTATTAAGTTGACTGAAAATCTGACCCACTGAAGTGAAAGTCGAGTATAAATCTATTTTATCCTCGACTATATCGGATATATAGACTGGATCTAAATATTTCTTTGATAGGTGCAGGATTTACTGACCTCTCCGACGTACGGGTACGCCTCCTCAGAGTCGATGCCTCCGTTTTCCTGCACGTACTTGAAGGCGTTGGTCATGTATCCTCCTCCGCAGCCGTCGTTCTCTGTGACACAGTCCACCAGGTTCTGGGGACTGAGATCCACCAGCTGACCTGTCGTCTTAGCCAACTGACCCTCCAGGGCCCCGGCTGAGCTGAAGGCCCAACAGGAGCCACAGGCGCCCTGAATCAAAGAGAGGAGAGTCGGATGATACACTGTGCACACAGCAGCTGATAAAGACCTGCTGAGAAATATAAGAGGAAGCGGAGAAATAAACAGAAATACGCGAGGAAATCACACTGATAAATGAGACATGAAAAACAAAAGCTTGTGTCTTCTCCTGTCCGTCCACAGGGAGGCAGACTTTGACAGCTTTGACTCAACACACAGAAATGTTTTTTGAATAACACAATGTCTCTTTTTGTGTGAGTGGTGCAGGCTCACAGGAGGACGAGTGTGTTCATGTCACAGAGAGAAATAAGATGTTTGATCAGGCTGTACGGAAACACCCCTCACATGACATGTCCGAGGCGCTAATATTGTGTTTTAACCCTTCAAAAGCTGAGCAAATTGGTTTCTGTTCTTTCAAAAACATGCGGAGAAGGAATCAAGCAACCCACCCCCACACCACATAGCCTAAATAAATAAATAAATAAAATAAATAAAATCAAATAAAATTTAAAAAGCAAGAAATGAGTAAAAAGTTAGCAAAAAAGAAAAAAGAAAGAAAAAAGAAAAAAAACAAAAACAAGTGTGAATATGATGGCAATAGTTTTTTTTATTTTATCTTTTTCAATTTATTTTCATTTGACCTTTTTACTTTATGTTTTATCTATTTTATTTCCCTTTATTTGTGGTTTTATTGATTTTTATTAATCCGTTGTTTGTGGTCTATTTCTTTGTATTATTTTATATTGACATTTTATGTTTTGCATCTTGCATCAGTTTTTTTTAAATTTTAGTCTAACTCTCCCTTAGTTGCTTCTTGCTTGTGTTTAATAGGAGTGTTCTACTTTGCTTTGTTTGTCAAAACACTTTGTATACTCTGTTTTTAAGGTGCTATACAAATAAAGTTATTATTATTAAAGTACTTTTATAATGTGGCCTGAACAAATATTTCAGTATCGTCCTGGCTAAGAGCAGCAATATGAGTTTAATAAAACATATTATCTCAGTCTGCATCAAACAGAATGATGAGACCTGAATACTGAAGCTGTTTAAAGAGTAAAACTGTGTCCTCTGCTGCTGTTTGTGTTTGTGCTCTCAGTCATGAAGAAGCAAAACACCTTCAAAGTTGTTGTCTGACTGTAAATTGAGAGTCTGAGAGAGAACACCTCGGCTGCTCCTCCTGGAGGAAAACGCTGCTCAGAGATGCTCCAATTAAAAGTTAGTAAATGTGTAATCGCATCTTTTCACTGGAGGAGGTCGTGAATGCGGCTCTGAACTCTGCTAGAGCTGAAATCTGCCTCAAACAAACAAAACATCAAAAACACAATTGAGCTGATGATAAATGCAGCCGGGGAGGAGGCTGTTAGTATGCAGAGAGCCACACTGCTGCATCATTCATGAACAACAGGAAGCTCAAGAACAGCTCATAAATCCTGTTCATGGCTGCATTTTGATTTCCACCCACCAGAGGGCAATGACCTCCTCCACATACACTGTAACTGCATTTACAGATGGTATTATTATTAAAATCACAATATTTAGAAACTAAAATAACAATATTGTTTACATTTTTCTTCTAAAATCACCTGGAATTAATACTTTTTCATTTTTGTGCATTTTTATAGAATTTTATATAGAATTTCTAATAAATCATTTAAACAAAAAATAAATTGCTAAAAATTTAAACAAAATTAAATGCATTGTTTTGTGCATTTTTATAGATTTTAGATCTTTTAAAAACTTTTCCATTTTTTTGTTGTTGTAATTTTCTAGTCTTGCAAAACTTTATGTATAGCTGTTATTTCAGTTTTGCCACGTGAAGCACTTTTGACTGAATATTTGTATGAAAAATTAATTAATAAAATTGAATTAGTTATAACATAATCTATCTGAAATAAAGATAAAAATAAAAACTACCTCTAAAACAGATGATTTTTTTTTCTGAGAAGTATGGAACTCTTTTTTTGTGAGTGTGTCTGACTGTACCTAATTTGGAGAAAATACATATACAAAAATCTATTTGCATCACTAGAAAAATATTTTAAAAAAAAAATTGGTTAACCAGAAACATTCAAACTGAACTGCAAAGTCAATAAAACTAAATAAAAAAGTAAAATATTATATATGAAATAAAAACTAAAAAGCACATTTAAAAATAACATAGAAAATAAAATATTAACCCTGCTGAGCCCTCTGTGCTTCAGTTTCAGCTCTCAGAAAACATCACATCATTCTGCTGCTGGCAAAAAGCACAGATGGAGGCGACTCCATCTACTTCCTGCTCTGCTCGACCCTTGTTTACTGAAATAAGACCTGGCTGTCTGATCTGCTCATAATGACTAATTACATTTCATAAAAAAATATATTCTTTTGTTTTCAGAGTCCAGCAGCAGCGAGAACGGGCTGTCTCCTGCGGCAGGTTGAACACTAAGTAACTAACTAACTAACTAACTAACTAACTAACTAATTGGGTTGTTTCACTTTTCTGAAGCGTGAAACAAAACTGGAGCAAAAACATATTAAGTGTTTTTAATTTAAAGAATTATTTTAGTATTTGTCATTTCAGATCAATAATGCCTACTTGGAACACAGACTGTATTTCTCTTATAATATTTACAGTTTATTTTTTCATGTTCCCGGTTGATGTCATTATTTTGCTTCTGCCTGCCGCAGCTTCATCTCCCCACAGAAATCAATAACGCTTGTTTTTCCTTCTCAAAGTTGTGCCTGGAAACAGCCATCGGGAATTTTTTTCTCAGTTTTCCCCGAACACACACCATCACCTGCCAAACCCGACACAACTTCTGTTTTTACATTCATTTAAGTAACTTCTGACGGGAATATGAAAGTCACAAAAATAGGAACTTCTTCTTCAGTTAGAGTTTTTGTAAATTTTTGGGTCATTGCTTCTCATGTCGCTCATGTGTTTGAAAGAAGTTTGCGCAGGTTTTAGAAATGTCTCACAAAATGCAAGACATTAGTATTTAGACATTTATTAAACATAAATTAAAAATGTGTAGAAAACTACATTTACAGCTTATTTTCTTAATTATACATTAAAAATATATTATAAAATTAGTATTATTTTTAGACATACAATTCCACTTTTCTGTCTTTGTTGTTTTCTTTTTACTTCAATATTCTTTTATTTTTCTTTTTTTGTTTGTGGTAATTATCACACACACACACACACACACCCACACACACATATATGTGTATTTATTTTATTTTTTTTGCTAATTTTTAGGTCATTGCCTCTTATGCTGCTCATGGATTTCTTCAAATATTTTTGAAAGAAATCAACCCAATTTTCTCATGTTTCAGAAATGTCTCACAAAATGCAAGAAATTAGTATTAAGACATTTAAAAATAAGCTACAGTGTCTAGAAAACTTTTTTTGCTTCTCATGTTGGTCATGGCTTTCTTCCCATGTTTTTGAAAGAAATCAAATCAAGATGCAGTTTTCAATATTGGAGGGCTGATTGGTGTTGCGTATTGGCTGATCTCTGACCTGGTTCTTCACTGACGTCACCATGCCCTTCTTGCGGTAGTCAAGAGATTTGGGGAGCCTGGTCAAAGAGTTGTCCAGATCCACGGTGAAGCTGCGCTCCCTGTTCACGGGGATCTGCAGGCCGGTCATCTTCTCCGACACTTCCTCTGAGGTCTGAGAAGCAGGAGACAAAGAAATGCGACAGCAGGTTGAGTTGCTTGATCAAAAACACTACTCTGGCATGTTGAGTGCAAAAGTTCAGAGTAACAGGTTGCTCTACTCCAACAATAGATGGTATGGAACCTTCCTCACTTCCTGGAATAATCTTGTGAGATAGAAATGTTGTGGGACAGGCAGAGGAGAAGAGAACAGAGAGGATTTATTTTTAGACTTAAGACAAGACCAAGTAAAAAAAGATCTATGGGACGGGGAGGATTTGATTCAGCTGCTGATGGAGGATAAAAAGTGTTTCATGAAGAGAAGGGTTTAACAGTTTTACTCCAAAGTGAGATGTCATTTTTCTGAAGTGTACAAATGTCAAAAAGTCGCCTCCAGAGGGGCTTAAAAGTGCAAATAAGGGAGGTACAAGATTTACAAAACAGTGACATAAAAGAAGATCAGAGGAGCACAAGAGGAATTTAAATAAGTGACTCCTGCTGACTGTCACAATGAAACTGCTGGTGATATGAATACAAGCATTTATTTATTAAAAAAAACCCCTCAAAAAATCCCCCTAAAATTCATTACTATCAGAATCCCCCAGTGCTTTCATCACAGCTCAGGCTGCAGGACAGAGATCATCAACATTAGAAATACAAATCTTCTCTTAACCCTTTAAAACCTGAGCAATGGGGAACAAGAAATTGCTAAATAATTATCAAGAACTTAACAAAATGTTACAAGAAATTACCTGAAAATAAGCAATAAATAAATAAATAAAAATAAAATAAGAAATAAAAGAAACAAGAAAATTGCTTTACAAAAATGCTTAAAATAAAATCAATTTCTTTTCTGTAGAATGATTAAATATTTTTCATAATTAGAAGAATTCTGAATAAAGTTTTCTAGACATTTTTCCATATTTTTTGTCACGTCATGGAGTGTGTTTGTGTTTATAATGTGAGACGCTGGCGGGAAAAGAAACAGGCTTTTTGTTAATGAATGCACTTTGCAGAAAAATCGATTGTCAAGATGCTAATAGCAGCTTATTCTCAGACTGTAAGGAAAGGATCAATGCTGATTGATTTTTAGAGATGCAACAATTAATCGACCATTTCTGAATAATCATATGATCTTTTTAGTCTTTCTTTAAAGCTCCGGTGTGCAGGATTTGAGGGGATATGTTGGCAGAAATGGAATATAGTATAATCAGTCTGTTTTCTTTAATGTATCCTGTAATCAGATGAAAATAAGAATCATTGTGTTTTTGTTATCGTAGAATGAGCCGTTCTTCTGAAGGATTGGGTCCCGAATTCGACATGTTGCACCGCCATGCTTCTACAGTGGCCCAAAACGGACAAACCACACACTGGCTCTAGATGGGGGCATTTGTATTTTCAAGGCAGCCAACTGCAATGAGCAGCGCTGGAGTTACAATGTTTGTAACGTGAAAGTGTAATTCAGTATTTCTACCACTTTTAATCACAGGATCTATTTCTTTTGGAAAGGAAGCGACCTTTGTGGGTAATTTGGCCTCCAGTGAAAACCTGAATGTCTGGATATTGACGTATCAGAGAAAAAAAATAGCTGACTTCACATTAGCATGTGTTGGACTCGCAGCATTGTGCCAAAATGTATCAGAAATACATTGATTTTTATTTGGTTTTTGATCAGTTTGAATCACAGAGTCTATTTTTTTTGGAGAGGAAGGGTTTGAAAAAATGTTTAATAAATGTCTATTATACATCTACTTGCCTTTAGACTTTAAGATTTCAGTTATTCAAGGTTAAAAAGTCAAATTTTGCTGTTCATAATGTAAACGCGGGTGTGCACAACTTTTGTTAACTCTTTCCAGGTTTTGATGTACTGTATTTTTAAACATATTTAATGATTATTTTACAATAATGGGCTGTATGTAGCTGATAAATCCTGTTCTATAACAGGACTAAAGCTTAAAGATGATGTTTGAATGATGTGTATTGCTCAGTTGGTCCCTAGCGTCTGGAGCAGAAAAAGGTGAACGCATATTACCTGATGAGAGAAAAGGGGTGAGCGTGTTGTGGCTGTCCCCAAGATGCCAAACCACAAACGAGATTCACAGATTTGTAACATATAACTGCTTTATTTGGTGTTTACGGCTGCTTTAATCGCCTGCTGTGTTTGTTTTAGACAGAGAAACTGCAGGAATTCTAGCGCGGAGACTACAAGAGGCCAGACATGACAGAGAAGGAAGGAGAAACATGTTTCTCTTTCCGTCAAACCCTCATGAAGACTCCTACAGACGGAGTCAGTTGTCCTCCACTGTGACACAAAGTAAAAAAACAGAAATGAGTCCCAGAGTGTGCAGGAGCGCCTCGGACTCACCATGTCGCCCAGGTGGTTCATCCCCAGCTCGTACGAGTGCATGCCCAGCGCTGCCTCCTGGTTGTGAGCGTCAATCATACGCATATTCTTCTCCCAGATGGCCCTGCGGATCTCCTCTTCACCCTGAGACACACAAGTGCACGTTTGAGTCAAAACAGAAACACACTGGGTGGTTTACAAAGGATGATGGGATACCGAAGGCTGGTTAAACCTTTGAAATCTGAGCAAACTGCCTTGATTTCTCCCCAAAACATGGAACGAAGGCAGTGAGCAACTTAAAAACCTAAAAATTAGTAAGAAATTAGTAAAAAGTACAAGAAAATTACCTAAAAATTAGTTTAAAAAAAAGAAAGAAAAAAACAAGGCAGGCAGGACTTGGCAAAAAGTGTTTAAAATGTCTAACTCTGTGATATAATTTTAAATATGTAATTATGTTAATTATGAATATAGTTTTATCTCCTAGCTTTTGTGTTTTTTTCCCCCCTTGACATTTATTTGCATTGCTTTTTTAAAAGACAGTTACTAATTTCTTGAAATTTGTGGAATATTTCTTACCAAGTTTCTCAACTTTTTTTCATGTGTAAATCATAACATAAACATAAGAGGAACGCCAAGAGCAATGACAGAAAATATGACCAAAAAATGTGCAATACATTTGTAAACAGTACAAGAAATTTACCTAAAAAAATGAAACAAAACAAAACATAAACCCAAAAGGAAAACAAGACTTGGGAAAAGTGCTTAAAAAATTACAATAATTCTGTAACATAATTTAAAAAAAATTTATTTATGATAATCATATAGTTTTCCCTAGCTTTTTTTCTTAAACCCTAGACATTATTTCCTCACTCTTTAAAAAATCAAATTGTCTAAATCTACTTATTTCTTGCAATTTGTTGATCATCTTACCAAGTTTCTTACCAAAGAAATCAAATCAATTTACTCAGAGCTTAAAGGTTTACAAACTTATGAAAGGCATCTGAAAGCAGCGCTAGAAAAGTGATGTTACTCCAGGTTTTAAAAGGGTTAAAGTCAGACACGACAATAAAAGTCTGCATTTCTAACCAACATTTGGAGAAGATTTTAATCATTTTACATTTTTCACCTGACTGGTTTCATAAGGAGATCAAAACATACACAGATTTGATTTAATCACCATAATTTCAGTCTTAAGTTTTATTTCCCTTCATTCCTTCCTGTGTTAACACCTGACAGCTACAAGAAATTAATTTGGGCAAATAGGGCAAATTTATATTTTAATTAGCAAGTCTGTCTGTGTTATAGCACCATTTCATTAATTAGGCCAATTAAAGCAGAGCACATAAAGTGAGCATACATCTTCCCTGGTACATCTCATATAGCAACATAACTGTCCAATGTTATCGTGAGCTGTGTTCAAATATTCTTTATTCCTTCATTTTTAGAATATTTGTATCTCATCACCACAAAGTGTCTATTAAGAGCTACGAGTGAGACTGATCATTTTCTCCATCACAACATGTGAATAAGATAGAGTAAAGCGCTCGCTGAGTTACTTAAAAAACCTCCATGCTCTACTTAGTATTCGTGGTCTTAACAACCATTAGCATAACCATAATCATTATTTCTATCTTGATATCCATTTCAGTAATGGAAAATGCAAATGATGCGAGGAGACTTTGATTCTATTACGGTGATGTCAGTTCAAGGAGGCTGAATTAGACGAACTGTTGGATGAATACTGATTAAAATCACAGCGAGCGAGAGCGAGAGAGCTGCGCTGTCTTTCTGCTGACTGCACAAATGTAAATAATACACCACATAATGAACACATGGACACACACACACATTCAAATAAATACATGCATGTACACGCAGATACAGATCAAAGCAACGTCAAACACACATGTTTACATACTGTGCATGCACCCCGGCACATGCAGCACTGTAAATAAACTGCACACGTGCATCTGTACCCACACACAAACACTAACACAGCTGTGGAGTGGTGACCTCTCGCCAGAGGTGAAGCGCGGAGGGATACTGTAACAGATGCTGAGTGAGCGCTCAAGACGGAAATCTGCAGTCAGCTCTGGTTTAACACCAACTGAACTACATTTCCTTCTTCACTGCCAGCAGCTGGAAATAAATCATTTAAAAAAAAGATGACTGTAAATTTTAGCGACGGTGAAACTGAAAGAGGAGGGTAAATTTAGAGGTGAGAGGAGTTTCCACTGTGGGAAGTTTGTGACAGCAGCTGACTGCTGCATGTAATAAAATACAAAAACTGATGGCTTAAGCTGACCTCAATTAAAAACTAAATTATAAAGCCTTGGAAAGACATTTTTTCTGTGTGATATCAGTTGTTGAAGCCATGTTAACCCTTTAAAACCTGGAGCAACATCACTTCTCGTGCTGGTTTCAGATGCCTTTCACAAGTATTTAAACCTTTAAGCCTTGAGCAAATTGGTTTGATTTCTTTGGTAGGAAACTTGGTAAGATGGTCAACAAACAAACAGTGAGGAAATAATGTCTGGGGTTAAAGAAAAAAAGCTAGGGAAAACTATAATTATCATAAATAATCTTTTTGTTGTGCCAATTCTTTAAAAAAAAGAACACTGAAAAAAAGGCAATGATCAACTCTATAAGAAAAGTTCTACAAATTGCAAGAAATAAGTAAATTTACAAAATTATTTTTAAAAAGCTAGGGAAAAAACTGTAATTATAATAATCGTAATTACATATTTAAAATTATGTTACAGAATTATTATAATTTTTAAGCACATTTACCAAATCTGCCTTGATTTTTTAAAAACCTAATCTAATTGGTCTAATCTAATTCTCAGGTAATTTTCCTGGGTTTTTGGGCTATTTTTTGGGTTCTTTTTTCATTTCATTGCTCATTGCCCTCTTGCCATGTTTTTAAAGAAATCAAGATACTTTGGCTATTTATGCCTGTATTTACTTCCTGGTTAAATAAAACCTGAATCAAAGCAGAAAGAGTCACTCTGGCTTTACAACAGCCTTTTAGAAATGAACTTCCTAAAATACCGAGTACAGATGAGAAAGATAAAGCGACTGTAAATTCTCATTGTGCTTGCTTTACTTTTGGTTCTCTGTTCTCCACCTGTCTCGTGTTTGCGGGCCAAAACAAGGACGTAGAGCAACCGGTGCCGGCCACTAATTTCTCTCTCTTCCAGTCTACAGTGTTTCTGGTAAAAGAAAAACCCGATGATATATTTTAACATTTATGATTCACCTTTACAGTTGAAGTTAGAGGAAGTAGCTGCAGGGCAGCTGCTTCGTCAAAGTTTCTCATCAGAAGTTAGTAATGAAGCATCAAACTCAATCCAGAGGGAAAAATCTTAAAAAGGGTGAGCTGCTTTGTTATAGTAAATGCTTCATAAACTACAAAAAGATTACAGGGGGAAATAATGTGGCAGCAACTATACGTCTTTGTAAAAAGTAACTGGGAAAAAAATCAGTAATTGCACTCTCTGCTAATTTTTAAACTGTTGCCTCTGCAACACAAATACTTCAGATGTTCTAGTTGGAAAAATCTGTTTATATGCCGATGATATGATACTGTCCACTGGCACACCACCACCACCACAACAACAACAAAAAAAAATCTGCTTCCAGATGATTTTCACAAGTATTTAAACCTTTAAGCCTTGAGCAAAGTGATGTCTTTTCTTTTAAAACCATAGAAGAAAAAGGTAATGAGCAATTTGGTAAGAAATGTTCTGCAAATGCAAAAAATTAGTAAATTTAGAAAACTATTTTCAAAAATCTATGGAAAAAATATATTTCTAAACATCATAATTAAAATGATGTTACAGAATGAAATAAAATGATAGGCTATCTTAAAAAATAAAATAAAATAAGACTCTACATATAGAACGAACTGAATGTTGGCCAAATGACAAATCAATAAAACCAGTGGAATGGACATGTGTTACTTCCTGAGAGGAAGATCTGCTCTGTTGTCTAAACAGAGCTGCATCCTCCAGATAAATATCCACCAGACTGACGACAGGCCAGCTGAGAGAGCGAGAGGAGACTAGCACTGAATCGACTGGCCGTTAAATTGAGTCAGCTGCAGACAGACAGTGAGTCAAACACAAAGACGTCCACATGTTGAGCAATTTACTGAAGCACAAAGAGAGACGCAGCGAGGGAGGTAAGAGTAAACACAGAGAGCCTTCAGACGGAGAGGAGAGCTCGATAAATGCTCATTGATACCTCCGTACATACAGACGCAGCTAAGAGGGTGAAGCCACCGACACTCAAGATAAATGAAGACTTTAAACGTCGCCATGGAAAAATTATTCAGTCGACTCGACTGTGCTGCAGTTTTTCTCTGGAACAACTGACACGCCACCAGCAATAATGAACATTTGACATCCTCTACTGTTACTGTCAGTTTGATTTTCACATGCAACGTGCACAAGTGATGTAACTTGAGAACGTGGCCAGATGGAATCAGACGTGTGGGCATGAAAAGCTTGAATGACAGTCAGGTAATAACTTCTGCCTCGCCACTTTTGCTTGCCTACGTGGTCTTGGATTGGAAATAATGACGGCGAGTGAGGTGGCTGCAATAGAAATAAACCTGCTGATGTTTTGAACATCCATTGCCATGGTTACTGGGATGTTATCCCCAGAGGAGATTTCACTCAGTGAAAACACAGTTATCTTGCAAATGTGTTTTATCAACATTAAAAAATATCACTTAAATTTTTCACAAATCTGTGACAGAAACCCGCCCACTGACAGAGACTCACCAGGCCGTTGTACTCTCTCCTGTGTGTGGTCCTCCATTCCTCCCACTGGACGTCCAGAGACGCTTCATCCAGGTGGCTCAGAGCCGACGCCGCCAGCAGCAACACGCAAACAAACTGCAGCATCCTGAGAGAAAACGCATCATGGGTCATATACATCACATGCAAAATGAATGTATGCTGGAATTCTTTCTCAGTGAGGAGGGAGAGTCAGATCCGTTATTATGAATAAAAGATCTAACATGAATCATCACTTTGGATTGGTATCTGCAGACTGGATTACAGTAACATAACAGTTTCAGTCACATGATGGTTTAGTCACTGAGCTGGTCAAGGAGCTGTTTATTTTTCCAAGGAAACCGTCCAACAGCTGACACTGGAGATGAAACCTGCGTCCTGTCCAGAGGTCAGAAAACTAATGATCTGTGCTGCTTGCACAAGAATTCAAGTCTGTTCAAAGTTTTTCTTTGCTGCAAACTTGAAATTTGAAGATAATGAACATCATCTGTCAGTTTCACACAAAACATATGTGTACCAGTCCACAGACCTTTTGTTGTTGTTGTGTGAAAAGTTCCTTTGCTGTCTCATCAGAGTTTCAGAAACTGACTTTGCGCCCTTTTTAACTCTAAACCTGAGAAAATAAATCACAGCAGTCCGACTTGTTTGTCCATCTTTCTCTGCTTTCTCTCCATCTGTCATTCATTAGCACCTCCCTGCTTCTCTCTTGTTTTATTACTTCCTCCTTCTAATCTGCATTTGTGTCCACTGTTTCTAGTAAAGCCCATCGATCTGTAAAGTTTTATCTAAACCGAAAGCAGACAACAAACTCTGAGTCTGTGTGAAGAGAGCTGCTTTACGCTGTCTGCTTCCTACACACATTGATTTGATCCTGTCTGGCTTCACCCCTGGGTGGTTGAAAGGAAATGTGATCATTTGAATAGCAGGGTCACATGATCTATGCAAATAATTTATAGTGAAAACGAAAAACATGTGCACTGTGTCGTGTAGCTGTGTGACTCGTAGGAATTCTCCTCATGATGGGTTCTTTGTGCTTCAAAAATCATATTTTACACCATAAATCGATAGTTTGAATGATATGTTTTCTGTCTCACATTAACTCTGCAGAGGTCACAGCAGCTCCCAGTTCAGACGGCAGCTCTGACTTCCAAAACTCTTTCTATGAAGGTCCAACTGGGTCAAAATCATCCTCTAATCCTAATCCTATTAACGCTAATTACTTTCTTAGCTGGCAAAAATACTTATGAATTTATCTCAGCCAAAACTCAAACGGAAGGAATGTCAAAAGTCAAACTTTAACTTGCTTTAAAATTACTGCAAGACATTTCTATCATTCAATCTGAATCTCCGTAGACCGAATTTTACAAAATCTGAAACAGTTCCAGAGAAAGAATTCACAAAATTCAGTAAACAATAAACTTTACCTTGAGTCCAAAAGAGTTTTGTGAAGTTCTCTGAGTGCGTCTTCCTTGACTGCCAAAGTAGGTCAGCGTGTGAGTTTATATCTGCTGGATTTTGAGGAAGTACGCTCCAGGTTTGGGGAGGAGTTTCCTTTTTTTTCCAGGCAGGGGAATTACATCTGGTTTCACTCAAATAGCAAAGATCCTGAACACAGATGATGTCAGGTGTCGGATTACACGCATCTGAAACTTCACAGAGGCTGATCTCAGCACCCCGCTGCATTCTGGGGCAGCGCCTGAAAAATGAACAAGTCTTTTGGATTTTTAATAAAGATGGTTTCTTGAACTACATTCTTATTTTAACCTCAAACATCACTTGTTCATATTTCACCACGCTCTGATGCATAAATCATGTGCTTAGTTCTTGGCTTTTATGTACAAGAATCAATATAATATGAAAAAAGAGGAGAGACTTTTAACTTTGTGCTGTAGTCTGCTTTAAAGTCATGCTAAATCATTTTGCAGAATAATTCTGTATTTAATGTGAATGGACTTTGAGACCCAACTGTAGGACACTAAGCAAACTTTCTTTTTTATCTTATCACTTAAACCTAATGCTGAAGTGAGCACATGTCCAGGCTTGTTACTTTGCAGTAGCAAAACTGCTCTTTTACAAAAGGAAATGATATTCAACCAGAAGTAATGGCACTGGAGTCGTGCAAAGATGTGTTAAAACCTGCTGTGAATCCTCCAGCCGTGCAAAATCAGACTCTCTTTCCATTAACCCTAAAATTGCACAAATCAAACTTGCAAATATAAAGTACGCCTAATGGGAACACATCTATTTAGAAAAAAACTCAGATTTTGCAAATTTTTTTATGCTGGCATGAGGAGGCATTTCATGTGATTTGAAAAAGCCATATTTCGTAAAACTGCAATAGAAACACTTTTTTGTTTTTATAGGTCACATGTCGCTATGGCTACGTGCTTGTTGGTAGGAACTGGATCCCTCATGATGCAGCAGGAGCTACAAGAGCTGTTATTGCATCACATAAAAGTCCAAAAGTTTTTAATCCACAATTCCTCTGTGAGCTTGTGGAATTTCACCTCCCAGAAATCCCCCGTATGTTGCTCCTCCTACGTATAGGGGCCTTGCCTTTCCATTGGCGCTCCATAACATGCCTACTTGGCCTTAAATCGCTTAATTTTTGAGCAAATCTGTAATGGAAACCCGTCTACTGCAGGGTTACATTGTTGGTTTTAAAACATGTCTCCTTCGATATACTAGTAATCTGCTCTGCCAGTTGCGTTTACACATAGCTGTGAAATTGCTGCCCGGGTGATGTTTGTATTGTGTATAAAGTGCTATATTGTTGTTTAGTTATGTTTAGATCTCAAGGTTCACATAATGAGTTTAGCAGGAGCAGAAACTATGCAAGGGGGAGACATGGTACGTTCACACCAAACACAGAGCCATTTTTTTTGCATCACACGATTACAAACAGTTAATGCAAAGATGTAAATAGATGTCAAATTCATTCAAGCTGAAATTTTCCAACTTGTGTGACGCTGTGTCACGAAAGCCTTTAAACATGGAAATCAGGTGTATTCTCCTGACGTTACTAAGAATCAGAATTGGAGAACAGACTCATTACCACCATCTGTTGACTCAGTCTGTTCTCATTCTTAACTCGTAAAATAACACCCCTTTATCAGTGCATTTGGCGTAAGAATGTAGCGCCAAGATATGAGGGCCTGCTTGGGACATTAAACGCTGTATGCTGTTATCTTACAGGTAACTCTAGTGTGTAGTGTAATAGTGTGTGTGAGCGTATTTCACTATGTTATGCAAGAGCATTTCAATCATGTGTGTGAATGGTTTTCAGTTGTGTTTGTGAGCATTATTATTCCAGTTGGTTGCGTGGGAGCATTTCAGTTGTGTGTGTGTGTGAATGAGATTGGTTTCATATGTGTTTGTGAGAGGTAATTCTGACGAATGTCCCACACGGCCCCTCATACCTAGAGGAACCTTTTGCATGCACATGAAATGCCGCTGGATGGCGTCAGGTGAGAGCAAAGCTGGGCAGAACTGGTTGTGGTGTTATTATATGCTGGTGGACCGCCTGACAGCAGATGCAGAAGGATACCTAAAATGTAATACTGTATTTAGATGCTGAGATCCACTAACAAAGGTGCAGCATGTGATTACTTGAGTTGAGAACATCAGTGTTGCACAGAGCAAAACAGAAAGACACAGAGAAAAGTGAGCGAGGCCATCGGCTGGATCACAGCACTGAGCCTCGAATCACTTGATTCCAGCTTTTCTACAAATCAAACTGAAATAAATATTAGTGTTTGCTGCCTTTCCCAGTTAGTAAGCACAGCTGTTAAGGGCAAATATTTAGAAGTTGTGAAATACTGCAAAAAACACTTTAGCAGCTGTTTTCACACAAGTAACAGGAAAGGAAAAATTCACTTAGCATTCGGTGTGAACACACCTTCACACCCAGAACATATCACTCCTGATGCATGTTACTACTAGGCTGTTCTAACTTTATTAGTAACTGAAGGCTGACATTCAAAATTGCTGCATATTTCTGAAGAAGAGCAGAGAAGAGGTCTCAGCATTAACTGTTCATGAACACGACAGATCAGACTGGATCACTAGCGTTTTTCCCACGACGGAGCCAAAATAGATCTTTACAATATTTATTTTTTCTGCAGTGTCGCCTGGTTTTGTGGATCAGGACTTCCTCATGCTGTTAGTCAACATGTGTCCAGTCTGTGTGTGTATATATATATATGAACATGTCGTGTGACTCCTATAGTCACACAGCAGTCTAGCAAATGTAGTCACCTCTCTAAATAAAGAACGTCCCGTGTACCTCATATGTCCAATGAGACATGGCAGCAGGTTACTCAGACTGAGGTCTGAATGAGGAATCACTGCAGTTTGATGGAGAGGATTCAGCAGAGGTACAGAAATGCAAAAAATAATAAAAGTAACATCTACTTTGAATGTAGTATATTGAAAATATTCACATTCTGTGTTTTTTTCATCTAAAAACGTATCATGAAAAAATGTGGCATTTAAAGTTCTGAAAACTAATGAATATTTGATATTTATGATTAGGACTGATGTTGGTTAAAAAAATAACTCAGTGAAAGTAGAAAATTCTATTAATATAGACTATAATATTTTTCAAAGCTTGATTTTAAAATTGCATTTTGTGTGCAGGGTGATATGAGTGTGTGTAATATTAAAGCAGGCCCTAAGGGGTTAATAATAAGTAGCCCTCGAATACAAGTTCAAGTGCTTTTATGTGAAGTGCTGGTGAACAAGACAATGAGCCCTATTTGCTATTCAATAGCTCATGATGCTGAAGTGCATTTAGAGCGTGTACAACTCCACTTTGTTAGTTAAATTAAACTAACAAAGTGGGCACAAAGTGAGGCGCGAGGGGCAAAGGGGTTGTTTTTAGTCTCTTAATTAATATGTGTGTTTTGGGCTTATGCTTTTGTGTATTTACACTGTGATTTTGACAAACTGGAGCATTTTTTTCTGCAAAGAGTGCAGCAGTAGGAGCAGTGATGTGACTGCAGCAAACATCAAACATCATCAAACATGTGTTTCTTCACTTTTCAATCTGACACACAGCACCCACGCTGTCATGCTGGCCCACAAGCACCGACATTTGACTTCTCCAGTCCTTATATACTGCAGACAGATGAAGCATATCACTCTCTGTGAGAAGGAGGAGGGGAGGGTGGCACCTGGAGAGGCACACACGGGAAAGCACGCAGAAAACAGGCACCACCTTTCACCCGTAACCGACAGCTATAACTTCTTTCATATAAGTGCAGCATCCGTTTCTCAGCTTCGGTGCTCCTCAAGGTCACGATGAGTAATCTGCCGCTGTGAGATCTCTGATGTGTTAAGATCTTTGGTGTGTTGAGCGGCTGCAGCCTCTCATCACTGACAGCTCGCTATCTATATGACTGATGGCAGTTTTTTTTCTGCTTGCTGGATTTCACCAGAGTGCATTTAAGCTCCTTTAAGACTCTTCCTCCAGGTGCCTCTACAGCCACTTTAGATAATGAGACTCATGGACGATAGTGTCTCGATTGATCCATCATCCAGGACCGACCCCCCTCTCAGCACCAACCAACAAGCAGCAGGTCGTGACCTGTGTGTAAATGCATGTGTGTGTGCGCGTCAGGGGGGTTGATGAAAGGGGGGATGTGATAGATTTATAATCCAATACTCCTTACGAAGGTGGATAGCAGCAGTCGATGGCTCTATTTTTATCTGCAGTGTTAGAAAATCTATTAATATCTCCATACTGGATGGAAATGAATTCCTATAATCCAAATGTCCTGATGTGAGCAGCTGCAGACATTATCTAAGTAAACGGAGGCCACATTTGGTGTAAATTCCTGTTTTCATTTCATTACTCTGCGAGGCCACATCTGTTTCCCATTTTGGGGCTCGCTGTCAAAACCACAAAACTGGAAGCTGCTCAGCTCCCAAGATCCTCTGCTCCCGTCATATGATCAAGTCGCTGACTCAGGCCATCACGGGACGTCCGCTTCATGCCATTACAGAACTGAGTTGGCTCTGAATAATGAGAAGTAATCTTACATCACTGCAGAGAGAACCAAATGACATCCCATTTTCTATATGCATCCCGATCTATATGAGTCCCTCTGGGACAGATTACGTAACTCTAATGCTGTCCCCTGTTGAAATGAATTGTGTTTAAGCACCAGGAGACATTCAGATTCTTCTCCGCTGCCAATCTGCTAAGAGAGAGGCTTTAAATCCCGATGTGAACTGTGTGCACTTTTCACTGACCAGTTCAGAGATTAGAGCACAGACACCAAAGAGGTTTAAAAGGCTTGTTTTGATTCCAGCAGATTAGACTGTGTTGTCTTTTTTTTTCTATTCCTGCTCAGATTATTTGTCGCAGGGAAAAATAGAAAGTGTGCTAAAGAAGTTGTCGTCTGGGACGCTCTTGTCCTGATTTCTCCTCTTTTGGAGTGTGTGTAAGTATTTTTATTACAGCATATTTCATTCCCCGATCCTGCTCAGGGGATAAAGGGAGTAACAATAAAAATGAAACTAGGAAAAAAAGAAAAAAAGACAAGTGGAAATGGGTGTATAAATAAAAGATGGTGGTGTTTGATGACGTGATTTATCAACAAAAACAAGGCAATAAAGGTGTACAAAAAACTTTCTTTGAAAAGAACAAAAGTGACACTTAATCAAACAACTAATTGACTAAATCAATAAACACACAAGAAGATCATCACCCTTCCTCCAAAACAAAGGAAACAAGCACGGAAATAGGCACACAAAACTTTTAACTCACTCAACTTTTTTTTCAGATATTTTTTTTCAGATATTCTAGAAACAAGGACAGAGAAATTAAAAAGTCTGTAGGTGCAATTAAATTACATATATATATGTTTATATATGGAGGGAGGTGGAGGCTGAGCATAACTGCAGCATTACGGGACTACGGGCAGAAAGAGAACCATAATTAAAACAAGAAGCAGTAAGATGATGGTGTGAGAAATAAATTACAGACCCCAACATGCACAAGTAAAATCTTCCTGACTGAACTTTTGCTTCATTTGTCAAAATACGGTATGCAAAGTTAAGAAAAAAGAAAATTCATGTTTACTGTGATCCAGTGATAAATGTTTTTTTTTTTTTTTTTGAAGAGGCAGCAAAAAGACGGTTGAGACTACTCGGAGGAATCAGGTCCTTCAACCAGGAAACTCAGCAGGGGGAGATGGATCAGATCAGAGCAGCTTGGATTACCAAAAAACAAAAAAAAAAAAAACCAAACATCTTTTTGACTTCAGACTCTTCATCAGCAGCATGTAACCTCTTTAACTGCCTTCAGAACATGCATGTGATTATTTGTGAACTGAACTGTTTGTTCTGTCCTGTGAGCAGTTCAGACAAGAACAGCAGACATCAGAAAGCCTTTTAAGTTCTTTATTCATCCAAACAGATTAACTTTAAACCTTTTGATACTAAACTGAAGCTGTGCACTGAAAAGATCATTTCATATCTGAAAACAAGTTGCATTTTAATGTTGTAGCATTTGTTACTGTATACAATGCACTAAGAGACTCATTAGACGAGGATTTATTTAGGAAACTGTGACCTGATTTCTGTAGCTGTGTAGTCAGACAGACGGAGGTCAGCACTGCCAACGGGGAAATCAACCCAGGAGAGAAGAGGCTTCCCTGTTAGCACAAGTTAAATGTCTGTATTTATGTAATTGAGGTTAAGAGAACATGACCAGAATGTAAAATGAGTTTGAACGAAGCAGACTGTGCTCAGTAGGTTCATTAGAGTTGGCTGAATTAGCCTAGAGGAGATCCAGGAGTCCTCCTGGTCACAAAGTCACTGTGGGACAAAAACTAGAAAAAACAACAAGAACAAGGACACACAATACACAAATATTTATGCACAAAACATTCATGTTCTCCTCTGAAACCACGGTGGGGGGTGGGGGGATTGTTACTTTGGTCGAGGTAAAATTTGCACCCCTGTGCTCTGGTTTTTTTATTGCAAATGAGGTAATATGCAAAAAAAAAAAGGTGCAAAATTGACCCCTTATGTCAAGGCCATGAACTTTTGTGTTAAAATTATGTGTGGGCAACACAGAACACTGCAAATGAAAAGTCATTTACGATACTTTTTTTATGGTGGACACACAAACTCCATGATTCAACCACTCCGTGATTAATGTTACGACCCAACAGGCAGTAAAAAAGGCCATAAAGTCGTACAGTCGACGTACAGAGGAAGTCGTCGAGGGGTCAAACAAACCCCAGACTTTTACCCATGAGTGTACTCTTTGTGTCCTGTGTGAAATGTGGACCTCCTTTACCTTTCAACTTTCAGTTATTTTAACTGAAAACTGATTTTTTTCTAAAAAAATAATAACAATCCAAATCCATCTTCTCTCGTATTGTATTGTATCATATCGTGCATCACAGTAGCAGCATCCCAGAACGTAAAGAGCAGACGCAGGATACCTAAAATGTAATATTAATGGAAGTCCACTGACAAAGCTGCAATATGTGATGACTTGGGATGAGAACATGTTGGTAGATATGTACAACTGAAGGCAGATGACCGGGAATAGCCTTATGAATAAGAATGTGCCGATTTTTAAGTCTACAGGAGGATATAACAGAACATCCAACCCAAGTATTCAATGTTGAGAAAAGTCTTTGAGATTTGTAATAAGTCTAAATGCTCCATGGCAGACAATGCCCAACATATAGAGGCATTGTTAGGATGTATGCATGAATAAAATGTAACAATTGTTCAGCACAGACACAATATTGGAAGCTATAAATCTTCTTCTGGCCTCAAGGGACAAACAAGACTTGCTGGGAGAGGAATACAATGAATAACATGTGTGATGTTTCAGGTGCGCACACTGATTAGAAAACTCTTTAGCATTCACACCTCAGGGGGGTCAATGTAGCCAAGCTGTACATCCAATATGTTCCCTCAAATTGACATCATTAATCAGTGTCTCCTTCCTTTGTAGGTTCGTGCCAAAATAAAAACGTTCACAAACAGACTGATTCCTCCTCTTAGACAGCATGGTGACTCTCAGTTGTTATGTAATACTTTAAAATGAATTAAACATGCACATTTTTATGACAGAGCTGTGATTGATTTCTCTTCATGTCAATAATGCAATCGAGAATGAAAGAGTGTTTCATGCATAGAGAATATTGACAGTTTAGTTTGCAGATAAATGGGTGAAATCATTTTGCATTACTGCAGGATTAGTCTCCAGTGAATTTTTTTCTGTCAGTGTGGGTGTTTTAATGCAGAGCCTGCTGGTGGATCTGTGCATGAAAGGTGCCAGTTCTTTTTAGAGTAATGCTTCTGGACTTTGGTGAGTGGAAATGTTTTTATATGAACTGAAGCTCCTGTTTTTGGTTTATTTCAATTCCCTAATAATGCATTTTCTACAGGGTCCCAGGTTCAAATCTCAGGCAAGCCTCCAGCACGAGCCCAGCTCAGGCGAAGTAACATTAAGGAAGAAACTGAGTTTGAATTGATGAAACTTTAAGTTTCAAACAGAAAGAAGAAGAAAGGGGAGAGTGTGCCCCCCTCTCGAGCCTGCTGGCTGGCTGGCAGTGTGGCTGACAGAGAACACTGCTGGGTGAAGGAGGGGCTTTTAAACCCAGGTAATCAGTCCAGATGCCAGGCATCAGCAATCAGTGCTGGTAGGCAGGGCTGCACCCTGATTCACCTGCAGCCGGCAGAAAAACAGGCAGAGAAAATGTCCCAGGAGACAACAAACTAAAATCTTACCTTGCTTTCATTCATCTGGCCTATTTGTTTGATTTTTTTTTCATGTTGTGGTTCTTTTGAAGATATGATTTAATAAACTCTGTGCTGCATCAGACTCATTAACAGTTGGAGTTGAGCTGAAATGCACATCTTTCATCCAATAGGTGAAAAGATAAAAGATTAATTTGAATGATTTAAAATCAAGCTTAAAAAAAATAAAATATACAGATCGGTTAATGAGTAAATATTTGGATAAATATGTAAAAAATTTGAATACATAAACATTATCATCTAAATTACAGTCACCGACCAACATGGAGGAGAGAGGTAGGTAAGATGAGTTTTGTTTTTCAAGTAATTTTAGCATTATTATTACTATTAATATTATTAGTTCTGTGAGGTGTTTTTTTTCCTTCCTCTTTTTAAGACTGATTAATTCATTTTAAATAATTTGACATCACAAGCCATTGTAAGGCAGCCGGGGTGGGGAGGGGAAGTTTACATTTTTATTTTGGTATGTTAATGGCCCCATATGGATGAGCTACGGCTGGGTATATATGATTTGTTATTACACTAATTGTTATTATTTGTAAATATATAATAAAAATTCGATCACCAACCAAAACATCTGTGAATTATCACCTGTCAGGAAGGTGAGATCCACAATTTAGCAAACAATCACTGCAGAGGATGTATTTAACGACAGTAAACAAATAAACAAAAACATGAATCAGGTGCACTCAGAAATGAAGCGTGACATGAGCACTGAATCCAACTGACATCTGTACAGTCTGTGAGTGTGTGTGTGTGTGTGTATGGGCCTCGGACCATCAGCTCGCTCTCAGCCTCCCCTCTCTTCATCTTTTCGTCACGTGCTGCTGAGAAAATCATCAACGAATCCGAAACTGGCAGCAAAACAAAGTCATTCATGATTCCTGGCATCTAATCTGAGGATGTGGCCTGGTTGTTGTGCGCCTGTGCCTTCCGCAGATGCACACATGTGCTGCGATGTTTAAGGGATTAGTATTTATTCTAAGCAGAGAGAGAGAGAAAACCCCCCATATCACGCACACTCAAATGAAAGCCCTATTCACAAACACAAGCTGCCGGCACACATTCATAATTTCTGCGATGGCTGATCTGTCACGTGCTGATCTGTCTCCAGGTTCGCTCTTCAGGGATTAGCCGTCGACATGAGATTTTTAAGTGCCTCACGCTTCTGTCCTTTAAGTCATATTTTTAGATGAGCAGAAATGCTGACACTGGAAAATTAAATGAGCTCAAGGCTTGTAGCTTAAGTGATACTCTCTTTATAGTGGTGCCAATACTTTAACCCTAAAGAGTACTTGAGCGCTGCGCATTAGCTGGACTCTCATTAAAGGACGCGACAGCTGAGACCCTGACATGGATTTAAGAGCTAAAAGGTCTATTTGTGCATGTATGCTTCAGTGTGTGGGACAGCATTAGTGCGACCTTTGAAACCAGCTAAAAGTCCATCACAGCTTCCATTCATAAAGACAGAGATTTACATCCACGGGTTCACTAAGGTTTAATTGTCAAGAGGCTTTGAGCCATGTTGGAAAATGTTTAATAGAAAAACAATAAAAGCGGGATTAAAAAACATAACCACCAACCTTCTGGACAATCCCTACAAGTGTTAGGGAACAAGTAGTTCAGTATTTTAATTTGCTGAAATTGCTGTTTGTCACGAATGCGCCGCCATTATGCAATCACTACATTTCTTTTTATCACCACGTTGGTTTGAGGGGCGGTCTGTTGTTTGTTTTCTCTCTGTCTCATTACAAAAAAAAAAAAACATTAGAGGAGGGAAATGGATCTGCAGAAAAAGAAATAATCCCTGCATAATATTCACGGTTATAAGAAGAGGCGCGGCCCGTGGATGGCAGCAGGACGACCAGATGTCACTGGCAGCCATTACAAAAGGATGAGCACTTCAGAAGCCCCCCCCCCCCAAAGCACTTCCCATTGGCCCCCTGTGCTGGGGTGCATGCTGGGCAGGAGCCAGTGTTGCTTTGCTGATTCAGGGGTTCAATTAAATATATCAGCCAGTCAGCATTGTGGCAGAGTTTTGCAACACATTAATAGACACCATGGATCAAAACACCTCAAAGAAGTTTCTGTAGAGAGTTTAAGTTCTGAATTTTGCTTTTTTTTGGGTGTGGCTTTTACATCCTGATTTAAGAAAAAACAACATGACAACCCTTAACCCTTTGAAACCTGTATCAACATCACTTTTCTTGTGCTGCATTCAGACGTCTTCACAATTATTTAAATCATGAAAACATGGGAAAAAAGAATATGGGCAACATGATAATTTTTTGGGTAAAATGTAACTGTAAGAAGACATGTCTTCATTAGTAAAATTCAAAACAGGAGTCTGGAACCCTTTGTTTTGTATGTTATATATGTACATCATAAAATGATTCAAGTACGTCATGTGGCAAAAAAATATGTAACTGACTTAAGTATGTTAAGTGAAAAGAAGTCCAGATTGACTTTTATTTTCAAGACAGGACACAAACAGTTGACTTCCGGGTTAAAGTCGGGTTTGTTTGACCAATGGGCAGATAAGGAGACTGTGGGCCCCTGGGCTCAGACATGCCAAGACTCCACCACTTATCCAACCTACGAGGAAAACTCCATCCTCATTTAACCTCTTTTTGTTGTTGCGTTGTTTCTCTTTATAGTCGTTACACATTTCTGTGTCTCTTTGTAGTTATGTCACATGTCTTTGTTATCATTTAGTTTTCATTTTGGTCTCTTTGTAGTTGTTTTGCATCTCTGTAGTAGTTTTGTATCTCTTTGTCATATTATGTCTCTTTGTAGTCATTGAGAGTCTTAGTGGTTGCTGTATGATAGTTTTGCCTCTTTTTGTAGTCGCTACCGGTCTATTTGCAGCTATTTTGCATGAAATATAAAATCACTGGCTCACACACAAGCTGTATGGCTTGTAGTGTTGGATCATAAACATGCAGAATGGACATTATAACCCGACAACATTACTGTCATCTGCTGATTACACCCATGCCAACGCCGTCTGCTGCCACTGCTCCCTTCACCATCACAACCAGTTTCATGTTGTTGGTAAAAGGCCCCCCAAAAAAATCAACTCAAAATACTGATTAATGACACTTTAAATATGATTAATTA
Source organism: Plectropomus leopardus (assembly GCF_008729295.1). NCBI lineage: Eukaryota > Metazoa > Chordata > Actinopteri > Perciformes > Serranidae > Plectropomus > Plectropomus leopardus. Next base: position 33,488,104 of record NC_056469.1, on the reverse strand, counting down.
CAGGCAACAGATTGTATTGTCTGCTGACTAAAGATCTAACTTTGGTTTATACTGAAATCGCAGTGTTAGGGGTTTCAGTCCTGTTCCCCTTCATGAGTTTCTTCCAGGTTTAATCATCGTTCCCCAGTTTGTACCATCAAATCAAGCAAAGATGGAGTTGAAAGTCATCTGTTTTGCACACAAACATGCACGCATGCACACACACACACACACACACACACACACACACACACACACACACACACACACAGACAGGAAAACAGAAGAGGGCAGTGGGAGGGAACCAACCCACTAATTATTCTCCTCACATTGCATATGGACACGATGGACATCAGCTGTTGATTTTTGTCTCGCAAAACGACCACATGCTGTTGAAAATCTGGTCACGTTTCTGCCTAATCATGCAGAAACAGTTCTCTACAAATTGTACTAATTTAAAGGGTTGGGGATGGAAGCAAATGAGGTTCACAGGTACACTGTAATGCCAAGAAACTGAGCTTAATTTTACAGCTGATATGCTTTCCCTAATCGCACGGCTGCAGAGTGAATATATAAAGACCACAGCTCTCTGTTGACTAATCACTTGTCTGTCTCTGTCAGTGCTACTGTGAGTTTTAGGATTTGGACATGAGCGCCTCCTGGGGCCAAAGGTCAGGCTTCATGAGTCCTCCCTCCTAATTGGCTCAAGTTCCTCATTGTTAAATGCAGGCAGGGCCGACCCCTCCCAAGGGGCCAAATCTAATTAAACCCCCCTGGAGTTTACTGAGTGTACTCCTGTCCTAAAACACTGACGGATGCAGTTTCATATGTAGATTGCTGGTTTACCCTCAGGCTACACTTTCTTTCTATGTACAGCTATTGATGGGCTGTTTGCACCCTGCACGTCTCACTGCTGCGTCGAAAAAATGTTAAAATTCAGGCTACATATCTAAAAATACATCTGATTTATTATCATTTTACTGTTTTGTTTAGATCTTCTCTACAGTTGCTTGTGTGTAGAAGCTGCCTCAACATTTGACAGTTCTGTTTGCTCAAACTTAAAAACCTTTTGCACCTTTGCTCTTCATCGACTGCAGCCTCCGTCCTCTCGTCCGTCAGGAGCGGCTTCCTGCCTGGCAGATGCCCCACGTTCTGCTTCAGGGAAAAGAGGAAGCGCAAGGCTGCCCCGCTCTAATCAGAGAACCACAGGCGAATGAGGATTAATTAAAAAGGAAAGTGAGGTTGAGCCCCAATCCAGCATCGCCTACTGGGAGCCAAATGCAGAACTCAAAGCATCCTGAAAATCTGCTTACGTTCTGAGAAAAACAATCTCAGCGTTGCAAAGAAAATCCCCGATTGCATATACCTTTTCTGCAGATACTGAGCGGACACTTTATCAAAGTCTTTTCCACAGTTGTTGTCGAGGTAAAAATCTGATGCAGAAGTGAAATAAGCATGCTTGTTTTTATTCTGGCAGGTGGTTGGCTCAATCCCAAACCTTTAAAACTTCAACAAGGATAAATCAATATGAATCAAAGGCCCACATCTCAGCAAGGGACCCCCAAGAGACACTGGCAATGTTTATCTAAATCCATATTAGGAAAGTTTTGAATGGAACAACATTTTCAAGACTTTGGTAGTCTTACTGCCAAACCAAGAATAAGTCAAAAATGTAAAAGCTGTCCAGAGGGTGTTGTTAAAGGGCAGTGAGAGTGCTCAGATTACATAAAGTTCATCAACACCAGCGTCACATGTTGCAGATTTGCAGTTGACTTCTGCATCTACATGTTACATTTTAGGTATCCTTCTGAGTCTGTGGTTTTACATTCCAGGATGTTGCTACAGCATGGGTGACTATGGTTAGGCGACAAAGTGATGGATGGTTAGGATAAGGGCAAGGAGGTACATGGTAAGGTATAGAAAAAAAACATCACATTCAAACAGGAAGTGAACACCAGACACCCGCATCAAGTGTGGGATTGTGGGACCCATCCACCTCCCCTCCCGTCTGCCCTACCGGCAGCATTTCAACCTGAAGCCGTCCTGATGCGTAACTTGTGCACACCACAGCTTCTGTCCGGCCAGGTTCTTAACTTTTGCCACCCATGTGTGTATTGGTTGGACGTGGCCGGTGCCATCTACCGGCCGGTTCTTTCCAGCCACGTTCTCACCTCCTGCTATCTGCCCGTGTTTCATGTGTATGCGAAAGGTTGGCATTGCACTTGTACACCGGAAGCTCTGACAGAGCGCTATTCAAATTTGGAATAAGAACAGGCAGGGGTCATCCTCTGCATGAAATTACTTTCCTGTCAGATTGACTCGAATCTTTCTTGTAAATATCAGGAAAAATGTTGGAAAGATGGATGGACCAACTGACCAACGCTGTCACCCCAGCTCTTTATGAAAGACTGATAACTTGTGCATGTCGCTCTAAAGTGACAAAGTATAGGGGGTGATGGATGATGGATGGCGCTTCACTCAAATGAGATGCCTGCTAAGCTGCAGACTACAGTTCAACACCATCAAACACCCAAACTGGTTTTGATTTAGCAAGGCATTATTATATTGTCAATGGCTCTTTAGCACCCAAATTTGGGTGTTTTTAGCAATCCATTGCTGTTTTTCTAGCAGAATTTGGAACACGAAAAGTTGTTGTTTTTTATTGAGACACTGGCATTGTTTCCAGCCCAGATTGTGTCCCCAAAATTTGGTATTGTAAGCCCAAATATGATCTTTCCTAACCCTAACCAAGTGTTTTTTGTGCCTGAACTTAACCAAACATTAACCACAGTGCTGTTGAAACGTAAAGTTTCAATGTATCCGCTACAATGTACATATGTAAAGTATTGTGCATACTTGCACAAGTAGTGCTCTCCTCCATATGGAGGTTGACTGTGGACGAGTCTACATCAAACACATAAGAAGAAGGCTGACTTTGAGGCCGAAGAAAGAGGGAGAAATGATGTTGCTTTATTTGACTTGTCACAGGGGCTGCCATGTATTAGCCATGTGTTAAAGTATTCTCTAACTTGCCTCCTAGTTTTTTTCTTTTAAATTTGTGTTCTCTTTGGTCGGAGGTTTCTTTTTGAGGGAGGTGGAAGTGTTCGGCACAAAGGTACCACAAAAGTCACTCATTGTAGATGACCGTGGTTTTTCAGATTTTAAGAAGCATGCACCAGGTTTGCCTGCCAGCTGTCCTCATAAAAAACAACTTATAGGAGCATCAAGAGTTTTGAACCCAACTTGCTGAAGTGAATTTAGTTTAAATTCTGTCCATCTCCATAGACAGCCGTGGTTTTGGATCTCTGCTCTCACCTCAGTGTTTTTTCTGTTTCTCTTTCTTCTGTGTAGTCGTCTGTTCATGCTACTCATGAATGGAGCTCTGACAGGCACACATGCTTAAATCCAGAGGGAAGGTCTCTTTGGATGGGTGACTTTGCATTTTAGGCTGGGATGCATTCACTGTGAAAATGTTTCTGCACCCGTTTGCAACAGTTGAATGCTTGAATAGTTCGACAACGGCCTTTGAGGTAAGTTTGCTCCCATTTGGTGGGTGTGTTGGGAATGAAAACCAGCGCAGCTGTGACACAAACCTGATAGAGCAACGAAGGCATTTATTGCACATGGAGCATTTTAAATGTGTTTGAAAACCTTCGTAGTGTTACCAGATTTCTGTTACCAGAGATTCATTTGGAGAGAGAACACATCAGGACGTCAGGTTGTTCTCATGCAACGTTTGTACATTGTCCTATGAAAGGTAATGCACCAAAATTTAAACATATCCCACATGATGAGGAGCCAGAAATTCTTGTATAACTTCGGTTTGTTGGGTGACCAATGCCCTGACAGGAGTAAAGAAGGTAGTGATCCTGAGTGGTCCAGATAGGATGCAGGTTGAGGATGGTGGATGAGTCACAAAATACAGGACTGTCCCTGCCGACTGATTTGAAACTTTAGTGAACTTTAAGTGAACTTTAGGTAAATTTAAAGTTCTAAAAAAGTACATCCTGACCATGTTTCTTTTCCCAAAACTAGCCACTGTAACTTAAAGTTGCTTACATCGATTACAGAACGTTACATTAAGAACATAATGTCATCGGTGGGCCTCTAATTCATTGTATATCATACCATTGCAGTGCATTCATTAACCCATGTAGTGGCGATCAGCATCAGCGCTTTGCAACAACAAATTCAGTCCACTAATGTTGTCTCCAAAAACATTGATTTAGAATCTAGAGATACAAAAAGTGCATCTCAGATTTTATCAAAAGACAAAAGACTTCTGCCAAAACAATTCCATGTATTGTGTGCACGCCCGTTCTTATTATGAATTCATAAAATAGCTTTGTCAGCACTTTCGGCATAAGTGCACAACAATGTACCTTTTACGTGCAACACAACTTGACAGCATCAGGTGAGAGCTGAGGGCACCTACAGCCTGGGCGGGAAGGATGGGTTCATTTGGGACTCCAGTGTTTGCTTCCTGTCTGAATGTTTCATTCTTTTTCACCATCTTAGCACGTGTCTCCTTCCCTTAATCTAACCATCCATGCCAGCATATGCTTTTGTTGACATTGCGGTGTTGGTTGGTTATCTTTGTTCAGAAATCAGTTAATGTCTTGGTATTTTGGTGCATAACAGTCACAATGTGAGAGGAAAAATAAAAAAATGAAACAAGAGCAAGTTGTTCTAAGGTCAAGAAGCATAAATATTAAATAGAAATGAACAATTTGTACATTTGTGTTGTCCAATCCATCTTTATGATTGCAGCAGGCTTCCAGTAAAGCCATTCAGAGCAGCTAAAAACACTGCTCCCATTAGAGTTGGTCTGAGAACACAACGTACCAGATAGTCACTGCTCACAAGTACAGTAAGTACAAATGTGTGTGTGTGTGTTTGCAGCGTGAGGTCCATGCTAAGCAGGTGAGTTTTTTTTTTTTGCCTGCAGTCTGAACGCAGCGTCTCTGTTGTTCTGACAAAAGGTCAGTCCACAGAGGGAAGCTCAACAATACGGTGATGAGAAGGAGTCACTTTGTTCTGAAGGATTCTCGTCAGTCAGACCTAATGAACAGCAGCTGGAAACCGTCAGCTCGTTTACTTCACAGTCTGAGCAAATGATGTCTGCATGACCACAGTGATCCTGGTTTCACAGGATAATTACCTCCCAGGACGAATGAGCTGAACTGAGATGCTGATGGATTTTGCCACCAAGGACGTTAAAAAAACAATAATTTTAGTGTTTTAATTCAGAAGCCTCATCAAAAACAGTCAGTAGCGTGATTTCCATCATAGATTTGCATAAAACTTAAGTGATATTTTCAAAATGTCATTTAAAACAATTGCAAGACATCTGCATTTCCATTAAGTGATATTCTGCAGCATGGCGATGGATGTTCAAAACATTAGCAGCTTTACTTCCTTTGCAGCCATTGCACTAGATGTCATCATTTCCAATCCAAAGCCATGTAGATGTGTTATGGAGCGATAATGGAAAGGCGAGCCCCTTACACATTGGAGCGGCCCCATATAAGGGATTTTTAATTTCACAGATGAATTATAGATTCAAAACTTCTGGATGATCTGCTCAGCTTTTGCAATAACAGCTCTTGTAGCTCCCGCTGCATCATGACCTACTGACAAGCGCATGGCCATAGCATCGTGTGACCTATAACAGCCAAAAAATGGTTTCTGTGGCAGTTTTGGAAAATATGGCGTTATCGAATCGCATGAAATACCACCGCATGAAAGCTTAAAAACTTTTATTTTTTGTGATAGATGGGATTTTTTTGCGAAATTGTTGTGTCTCTATTACATGTATTTTATATTTGCAATTTATTTTTGCGCAAATAGAGGATTAACAAAACCCCACCCATTGTGTTTATGAGTGTTTGTCCATTGTCTGTGTATAAATGAATGTGTGAGAGGAGGAAGGGGATGTTCCTCGCCTCTACTACAGAGTCGAAGCCTACTCATCTTTATTGTACCCAGCTGTTGTTCAATCCAGAGATTTGGCTTACCCGCGCAGATCTGCCTATCTCTCCCTGCGAGCTGTGATAGTAATGTACTGTCCTGGAAACATGCCAGCACTCACTCAGTGTGGCGGATCAAAAAAAGAAAAATCACAAATCCCCTCAGAGCTGACAGCTTGGGGATTTTGCCACCCATATTATTATTATTTGCACGTCTCGGGCACCCTGGATGTGTTTTAACAGTTTTATGAGCCTGCTGGGACTGAAGCTGCGTTCAGACTGAAGCACCTCTGTGTCAGTTTTCTTCACTTGCTATCAGCGCTGGAAGAAGATCTGTGATCTTCAGTGTTTTTCACTAACAGCAGCACCATGTGAAGGAAACTTTTATAACTTTCGTCTATCTTTCATAGCTTTGGCCGTGCAGACTGCTCATCCTCAACATCTGGCTGCTGCCTGCCCGCAAAATAAACAGCGTGCACATTATTGACAGTTTCAGTCTTCTCTGGTAACATGGACATCTTTTTGGTGCAGATGCTCTCCATTTGAAAAAAATCTAGTTTATAATCTATCCATGCTTCCACATCCACCTGCTCATCGCGACATCACAACAGGCCCATCCATCGCACCGCAATCTAATAGTGGTTCTACACGTTTTTTTAAAGTAGTTTTTACTGGTTTAAATTACCTGGTCCCTTTGTTTGGGGAGGAGGAGATCTCTGTGAATAATTTAGCTTCTGGCAAAAACCTTCTGAACAATGAACACTGATGGAATTCTAACCAGGAGAAGTTTCAGCTGGCTGAGTTTAGTTTTTATTTATTAATTTACATAAAAGACAATTAAAAAGTTTAAAAACTTTGCAGGAGAGGTTAGAAGCCCAAAACTGCTTATGGAGATTCCCAGGGTTAGTTACTTTACAGATTAAGATTTTGCATAAAAACACAAGAGTTCATATGTTGTATGTTTTCTAATTGTTAAAATGCCAAACAGCGGCAATGAGTAGTTGATTAATCAATGAGCTGATCGACAGTAAATTAATTGCCAAATATTTTTGCAGATATTTATGTGTTGAGGGGACGTTGTTGAGTTTTTGGGGTATTATTTTTCCTAGAAAAATGTTAATTTATTTACTAGGTGTTTTTCATTTATTAATTTATTCAGTTTTTGGGATATTTTTATTTTTTCTTTGTTTTCTATTTTTTTTACAATATAATTTGATGGATTTTTTTGGTAATTATTGTGAGGTTTAGTTTAGTTTTAAATTTAAATTTGTGGGTGCTTTTGTTTTAATAGATTTGAGTTTATGGGTGTTTTGTTTGTATTACTTATTTATTACTTATTTTACTGATTAAACTTGCTTTTGCTGATGTAGGCTGTGTATGTACTTATCAAAGCAGGACTTCTGTTTGTAAAAGAGTATTTTTGGGTGGTAATTGTAGAGGACGGCATATGTCTTTTACAACTGTCTAACCCAGCTTTAAATAAGCCCATTTTCTTTACTTTCATTGATGCACAAAAGTATCCTGGTGAAAATGTGTTGATGTGAAAACGAACAGGATGCTGGGATTGATCGTTTTATATATTTATAAGAAAAAAGGCGTTCTGTTAAAATAAGTAAAAGACTTAATTCGTGTTTGTAACTGTAACAGATCCTTTCTCCGTTACACTACTCGTCCCGTGGGGATTTAAGGGGCTGCCACATGGCGCAGGTCCAGCCTTAAATCTGAGGGATTGTTGCTCCAGCTGAGCGGAGGGATGTGGATGCGGAGGGCGCAGCAGCATCAGCATCAGCCGCATCAGAGCCGCGGTCAGACACACACAGCGCAGCAGCTCCAGCGCACACAACACACACACACACGCACACACAGTCGACCTAAATTATTTTAGTAGCGCAATTATCCGAAAACTCCCTGAGGTGTTCGGCAGTCGGAAAAGGAAATTAATGAAGAAGGAGGGCGAAGTGACTGTGATGTGACAGATGTTGGAAAAGTCTGTTTGAATGTAGACGGAAGAGGAGGAAGAGGAGGGAAAGTGTCCTGAACAGAGATGTTTTTCTGTTGGAGACGGACGATGGGAGCTTTGCTGCGATGTTTCCTTCACTGACAGCTTCAGCTGGTGAGTTCAGAATCTCTGATCCCCAAAAACAAAAACTACTGCTCAGGTTTTCACCACTTTAACTTGTTGTTAACCCGAAATTTTCCTACATCTTTTAGTTATTTACAGCATTCCTAAAGAGGTTTCCTTTGTATCTGTGATGCCTGGTAACTGAGTTTATTGTATTTGATGTATTTATTACGATGGAATCACTACAATAATCCCTAAGTGTGCCAGAGGTTTCTGGTGTCATATTTGCGCATTTTTATCATCCAGACGGATCACAGGATCACTAATTATTTTCCTTAAACGTTCATTTCAATCAGATTTAAGGTTGAACTAGCAAAAGAAAAGTTGACAATGAGCAGTTGGAGGTTTTCTCTATCTGAAGCAAAGGTTCCTGCTTATTTATTGCTGGCTAGTTTTATGATGTTTTTTGTCCTCATTTGCGTAAAAAGCTTCCCTCATATTTAGGTACATGATAGTCCAAAATCTCTCTGAGAAATCCCATTTTAATGTGTATAATATATGATGATATTGACCTATATTAATATTTATTAGAGGTGGAGGATATAAATCGTTACTACATTGTATCACATTGTATCGCTATATTTTGTGTGGCAATATTGTATCGATATGCCAAGTATTGATTGTTTGTTAAATATTATTTATTTATGTATTCATTATTATTATTATTATTATTATTATTATTATTATTATTATTATTATATATCATATTCTCCTTTAATTAATATATACATTTCGTATTTCATTTTCTCCTTTTAAATATATTTTTATTTCACGTTTAATGTAGCCGTAAGCCGCTGTAACAAGTGAATTTGCCCAGCATGTTGATCAATAAAGGCTATCTTATCTTTTCTTAAAATAGATATTGACAAAGTTTTCCTTTGAGGACAAAATATACAGTTGGAAAAAGGTCATAAATCACAATATATCTCAATATGCTTTATTGCAATACCCATGTCTAATATTTATATTCAGGGCATGCGCGTGCACTTTTGCCACTCTGTAAGCAAAAACAGCGTATGCCGTCCCCCAATTTCTAATGTGCCACCAGTAATGCCAATAACACACAAAGACCAAACTGCCATACATATATCGCATTCAGCAGTAACAACAAATGAAACTAAAACTTCAACAACCTGGTTCAGAATGAGAGAACATAGCTATTTTTTCAGAACAATACAATTTCAGCTCCTTAAACTATGGAGCCATTTACAGGGCAACGGTTTTTGCATGAAACGTTACATTTTTGTTGCCGTTTGGCCTTTCGTTCACATTACAATGGCAATGGGGACCTGAAAACACAAACTTTTAAAACCAGGTTCCAGAGTGTAATTTTTTAAAAACGCCACCCCTTCCGTTGCCGTGTAAACTGGCAATACGCACGGATCCTGTGAGAACGGTGACATCATGACTGCACTTCACGCATGCTCGTGGTCTTCTTCTGTGGTGTGTCTTTAAAAACCTGCACCGCCACTCACTGGCCTGGCATGTATGGTACAGCGTTTTTGGTTGTTTTTGCAGATCTGTGAGCACGAGGATCGTCCTCACCATGTTACTTTTTTAAATGCAAAGGAAATACCTTTCTGTTTAAGGATTGTTCTTGTCTAAATGTAGCCTAAATAATACTAGTGCAAATCTCTCTATATACACTAATTTCATGTGTGCAATTGTGCACAAACACATCTGACTAATGGACTACAACTTAACGACTAGAGAGCAAATGAAGCTTACTTTTCAGGAGTGTACACAACATTTTGTGTGGCCAAATATATGTCTCTTTCCATTCATGAAAAATTTCTGTATGCTCAGCTAATTTTTCATGGGCAATTAGGATGCCTGTCATATTTTTCAGTCTTCAACACTTTCACTTGCAAGAGCTTATTTTCTCTCACTTACAAGAAAAGAAAAAAAAGTTCAAAACAGAAGTCAAATGTAACATCCTTGCTTGCTGAATAAATGAGTCAGGGCATTTTCAGGCTCCCTCATTTTGCTGTAGTTGAATGTATAGTTGGATGTTATAACAGCTGCAGGTGTATTACGATTGACAAAACATCTCCACAATGCATTGTACTTACAGAAAGCATAGCCTAGTATGCTAGGAGCCTGCAGTTACTGCTATCGGTCACTGTGCAATTTCACTCATCAATATTTGGCACACATTTTGCTGCCACCCTAGGCAACTGTAGCCACATTACAGTAGATAAAGACAAAAACTAAAATTACAAAAATTGTAAATTTACATTTTAAAGACAGTACAGGCAGTCCAGTTGCACTGGGGCCCATGAAGTATGTGTGTGTGTGTGTGTGTGAGGGGGGCAAAAATGTATTGACTGGAAAGGAGATGCTTGTGAGCGAGTCAGATTGCCACCTCAAAAGTGCACCTTTGTTTAAAGAAGTTTAGTTAAAAATGTTGCCATTTACTTTATATCATCGAAAAGGCAGACGCCACCTGCTCCATGGTTTTCTTTTGTTTTTCTTGTTTTTAAAAAATTCTGTAGCAATCTGTAACAAAATTGAATGCTTATTCTACATAAACTGTCAAAAATATAAAGATATAGCCTACGTATGCAATATGATTGTTGAGTAGTATGTATGTCATTATTGTCCAATGTCAAATCTTAATCTGATCATGTGATGATACAGTCGCTAGTTTGGGTGCAAGATCCTGCCAGGTGGGCCCGTCATATTGTGCACTGGGGTCCATCAAATCTACCTGATGTCCCTGCTTTTTTTATATTTCCCGTATTGTTATCAAAGATCTTGATCCATTCTAGAAAAATGTGCTGTTACATCTTTACTCTTCAGCCCAGTTGTTTGTTTTTTTGTGTCTTTTTGTGGTTTTGTGCGGTGTGACACTGTCCATGTGATCAGTAATCCTTAGGAGAGTTTGTTCCATAAACCTAAAAAGGGCCACAGCAGACTGAGTTTTAACTGCAGGATTACAGACATCAGCAGCAGCAGCCTCATTTTCACCCGGGGACACTGTGAGGCTTTTAAAAACTCCGATCGAACCTCTGTTTGTCGCCCAGAAACTGTATCACTGCCACACTTGGCCCCTCCTGTTAGATTTGACGATGATCTCACCTGCAGGCTGATATAAGCTTGGATCAGCGTTTCAGAGAGGGCGCAGAGGTGAGCTGAGAGCAGCAGCAGAGTCTCTGTCCTTTCCTCCTGTTGTAATGAGGACACACATTGCATCGGCTGCAGTGTGGCTCTGGAGGAGCAGATCACCATCAAGGGAGAACCAAGCATTTGACGCTTGGGATTCTGCCAGATGGGCAATTTAATCAGAGGGCATTTTATGCACAGGAAGTATGTCAGTCTCCTTGTTAGGGGATGATTTATCAGGACTGTTATATTGGGCAGCTGCTCCAGACCTCAATTGATTTCAGCTTCAGGCGAAGAAGTAAATGACAAGTCCTTAACTAGTTTCTTTACTTTGCCTTTACGGCCTTGGCGGTAGAAATATGCAGCCAGGCGTTAAGTGTTTGTGCACAACTTAAATCACCAGAATAAATGTTGGAATTGTACGTTTCTGAAAACCACACATACATTTGCATGTTATTAGATAGCAGATACATTGAAACTTTTACATACTAAAAGAATGTTGTCTCTGGCTGGTAATAATACACCCAACCCCCTCTTAAACATTATTTGAAAAATATCAGCTTATGCCATCACACAGGAGATTTAGTGTCCCACAGGCGCGATAAAACAGGTTTGTTCCTCAGTCTGTCAACCTTTTAAATCAAAGAATGGTATTTAAGTACTCTCAGTGAGCCTGGGTCGATAAATAATAATACTAAAGTGCCAATAAAGTGCTGCAGGGATGACGTTTTTCTGTAGTTTTCCTGAGTTTAATGTCGCTTTCGTTCCCTCGTCAAAAAGCCTATGGGATGTTTCCATTGGAATTTGGATTGCTACAGAAAATAAGCTCTGTGGCAAACAAATGTTTATGATGCTTTCACTTTTTGGTCAGCAAGATACTCTTCATAAATGAACAACACTTTTATAATTTTTGAAGAATAAATGCAGCTGCCAGATGTAAAAGGCTAACATGACTTCATGTCGCTACCATGAGAACGTAGAGCCGTGTTCGGCATGATGACGGTCTGTAGTCTCATTCAGCCACTTGTTAGCAACTGCTTCTTTTAGGATACACTCCCACGTGTAAGGGGCTCACCTCTCTGTTATGGCTCCATAACATGCCTACGTGGCCTTGGATTTGAAATAATGACGACTACTGTGGTGGCTGCAACAGAAATAAAGCTGCTAATGTTTTGAACATCCACCGCCATGGTTACTGGGATGTTATCACCAGAGTAGAGGTTGCATAACATCAGTCAATGAAAATGCAGTCATCCCTGTTTTGTTAACATTTTGACAATACTGCTTAATTTCTGAGCAAATCTGTGATGGAAAGTTGCCTTGTGTTCGCAGCTGTAGTTGTACTGGTATTTTTAAGCCAAAACATAATCTTTTCCAAACTGTAAACATGTGATAACGTTACCTCAACATAGCCACGCAAACCACACTGCTCGTGGAATGAACAGAGATGTAAAGTTTCAACATATCAGCTACATAATGTACAAATCTTGCTTTGCAGAAACATTCAACATCTATTCAAGAGTACTGGCTTTTAGCTTGAAAATGTTTTAAAAATATCTTTCTTTATAAAGCCATATGCTGCTTGCACGCTCATTGTCCTGTTGGAAGAAAAGAGCAAAGTGGGTGATGGATTATTTCACTGCAGCTTTGACTTCTTTCCAACAGCAGCGCCTTAATGCCAGGCATAGCTAGAGATGTTTGGGAGCTGTCTGCATGGGAGAAGATGTATCTGAGCCTGAAACAATGCAGCCGCACAGCTACCCACGATATTTTTCAATCCTAACAGCAATGAGATTAACACCTCAGTTATGTTCAGCACTTCTCTTGTTTCTGCAGAGGATAAACATCTTCGTGATTTCTGAGTTGGTTTGGTGCTCTTTCATGTGAGCCTCCAGCAGACCTGCAGTTGGAGGGTTTGCACATGAAAACAACTATCCGGGCCAGAATCTGCGGTGCACAGCACTTTTGAACCCACAGCGCACAGACACACAATTTCAGGCCACACAGTCATTTAAAGTCTTTTTGAAGATGAATAGGAAGATCAGATGTTCACTGCCACTGGAGCAATGTAGTGAGGGCATGAATAAAGAGCTGAATGGCACTGGCCCGGGGCTTGTGTCAGCAGAACCCTTGTGTTGTTTGGCCATGAAAAAAACATCTTTATATTTGAGGGCTTCTTTTGTGCTGCATGTTTTTCTTTCATGCCACGTTTCCTTTTCCAAGATGTGCGCTTCCTTTCTGGTTTGATTATATTCTGTTTTCACTGCAGGGGCTTCTTGTCTCATAGACATTTTACATTTTTTAAAACTATCTTCACAGTCTGTGTTTTAAAGAAATAATGTTGTTCTTGTTTAATTTATTTTTTAGTTTCTTTTTGTTGTTGTTGTTTTTTAGTTTCAGTCATGGAAGGTGGTGGTGTCTGCTAAACAATCCACCCTCATATCTCATGTGCTCAGTGTCATGTTTCTTGTGCAAAGGCAGGAAGAGAACCCAAATACAGGCACAGCAGGTTGAATTAAAGGACCATAACCAGAGCCAAAGAGTAATGAACAGGCTTGGCAGTCCTTAAATGCAGACAGATTTGTAGAGGCAAGTTTACAGAACAGAGAGATGATTCTGACAGGTGGGGATGGCTGGAGAGCTAAAGAGGCAACAAAGATCAGAGTGGGAAAGTGGCTGGTATATGCACTCTTAATGAGGGAATGAGGGGCAGGTGTGGCAGGGAGGAGCTGGGCGGGGTGATTACAAGGACCAGGAAACTCTAGGGGCATCTGGTGGACAAGTTGGGAACGACAACATCTGCAAACATGCAGAGGGCTGCAGGAACAGTCCTGTTTGCCTTCTATAGAAAAGCTTAGGGATGTTTTTGCTCTTCTTTTCCTGGAGCTTACCTGTCTGTCAGTTAGTGTGCATGTGGCTCTATGATGGCTTTAAAGCACATGATTTACATCAGGCGGTGCTCTTTTTGGTGCCCATCTGTCAAGCTGCGTCTGTTGAGTCATGGATGCTATTTATTCCTCGACATGTATTAGAATATCATTTATTAGTAGTATTATTGAACAGCATGTGAAATCCCCTCCCTCCACATCTCTCCAGTGTCAGGATTTGGGGGAGGTCCCATCCAACAACGCACATGACTTTCTGAAACCAGTCTGATTGTAACCCACGCAGTGTGTGTTTGTGTGTTTGTATGTGTGTGCGGTGTGTGTGAGAGAGTGTTGGGGGAGTTAGGCATGGTTTGTGCTAGATGTCAAGTAATAAATAACCAGCTAAATAAATCTGCAACATAATTCTTTTTAGTCATTATTTTGCTTCAGAGTCAACCTGCAATTACACAATGACATCACCTTGACTTCCTGTATGGAGCCTCCATGCAAAACAGTGATCAGAGATGGGCGGTACCTCTGATACCTGTACAAGAAATATGTAATATATGTATTATAATAACCATGTTCTCAAGTGACGCCACCTGTGCAAGAATCATGTGGACACTGCAGGTACCATCCCTCTGTGGTATAATAACACAGCGCCCACTTTTATCCAGCTTTGTTCTCACCTTACGCCATCCAGCAGCATTTCATGCACATGCTAAAGATGCCTTTTGGCATAAGGCACTGACAAAGTTTGGAATGACAGTGGGCTGGAGCCAGTTCTTACGTGCACTGAACTCCTTAACAATTGATCCACTTATTGGTAGATGGACCTGCACTTGTGTGGTTTCTTTCTAGTCTTGCAATCACTCAAAGCACTTTTACACCACAGACCTACATTCGCACACACTTTTTAACACCGGTGGCTTATCTTTCCTTAAAAGGTGCCTCCTGCTTCTCACTTACACATTCAGCCAAGCAATTTGGGGTTCAGCATCTTCATCAAGGATACATCGACATATAGATTAATGGCAGGTTATCTGATAAGTAGACGACCCGCTCTGAACCACAGCCGTCCCTCTTCCTCTCTTCATTCCAGGCAAACTGATCTTGCAACCGTTGGAAACGTCACTTCCTGACCAGCAGAGGAGAACATCAAATGTGAAAGCCACCATTTCATGGCTGTATGTTCAATAATGATTTCCATTTTCTATATCCATTTAATCAAGGTCATGTGGGCTGGAGTCTGTTTAGCATGCAGAGAGGCAGGATCCCCGGAGAGGTCCGTCCTTCATGGGGCTCCAGTCATATATTATCAAAAGAATAACTAAAAGCACATGGTGATGTCACTGTTATGCAATCAGTAGGTGCAGAGAGGAAGGAGCAGTCAGATGATCAGGTTGAAGGATCTTTCTGCTGCCTGTTCAGAGAGCTTTTACTGCAGCATTTCTCTCCACATGCATCACGCCCTCTCTCTGAAAGGACAAAACACCAACACTGTTATCACCAGAAACAATGACAGCAGCGGTAATTTGTTCAAATGCTCGAAACGATTGCCGTCTAAGTGTTCTTGACAAGTGACCTCTTGCAGTTGTGCGATTGTTCTCTTGCAGGAGCAAAGTCAGGAGCAGTGTGACATTTTATACCTCTGCAAAATGTTGTAAAGGTTGTTTGATTTGGTGAGTTTTTGTGTCTCTAAATCAAGGTTCTGAGCACTGAGGGAATCTGTGAGCTGCACAGATTGTAAAGCTCTTTAAAATTAATGAATAAAGCTGATATGATTTGATTTGACTTACAGAGGAGGTCAGGCAGGAAAAACTCTAACAACAGAGTCTCCAACACTTAGTGCTGCCTCCTTTTAACACGAAGGAGATTGTTTCCCAAAATTAATACTTTCATTTGAGTTACCTGAAACTTACAACAGGCCTATTTTAACCTTGCTTGTGATTGTTCAGAGGGATGTATGAATATTTTTGCTTCAGTTTTGTACAGTGGTAGTGGAAGAGAGTGGAGACGCTTCATCTATCTTTATATAAAGTGTATGATTTGCACATTGAGGTATTTGGTCAGAGTGTGAAGGTAAGAAAAGAAACTAGTTGAGCTGTTTTATAAGTTATTTCACCCTCTGTTCCCCTGATGCTGGAGGCTTGATGTTTTCTGTGGGAAGTGATAGCAGTGTTCAGCATGTGTCAGAGTCTGCAGGGAATCGAGTCTGTGACCTGTCAGTTACAGGAAGTCTCCAATCCCCTCCCACACACACGTACAGCACCATGACGTGTCCGCCACCCCCTTTTGCTCCGCTAAGGCTCAGTTGGAAACCAGGTGGGATTGTGGATCGGCTCGCCCAGATTAGCATGCAGACCGGTAAGTGTGCCAAAGAGCAAAAGCTCCACCTGCACACTAGTGAGGGCAGATTATGGAGTTGATCGCTTTTCTGTGAAATGGAAATCAAAAAAAAAAAATTGTGATTTCTTTCCGCTCACCTCATTTCCTCGTAACCTGCAGAGCTGAAGTCTTGTTGAGCCATGATAAGTCTCTTTACAGATTTCTTTGACATAAACTGTAGTTTTTGGAAAAATAAATTTGACTCTTGAGTTCACTGAAAAATCTGATGAGTTGATCTTAGAATAATCTTACACTGAAAAAGAGAATTATTAACCAACTTGAAATAATTACTTCAGTCGGTAACACATAAAGCAGTTACGTTTTGTCAACTCAATTTCCAAGCAGATGTGTAAATTTAATTTGATATCTTGATTTCTTGAAAAAATTATCTTGAAAAATTTATCTTGAAAAAAAAAACCCTGATTCATTTATGTGTTACCAATTTAAGTAATTATTTTAAGTTATGTAACAGTTTTATTTTTTTCAGAGAAGAAACAATTTCCCTGAAGAAGAAAAGAAAATATAAATATAAATCCTAATTTATGTTTACTTTATATTCAATTAAGTTTACTTAAAATCTAGCTATGTTTACTTAATTTTGCGAAGTTATTGCAACTTAGATATGACAAGTGAATTATCTGATTCTCTCTAAGTTCTGACAACTTCAGTAAACCGAGTTAGTTTTACTTATCTATGAGGAAAAAGAGGACTTTGCCAATGATGAAGTTAGGAGATCTACAGGTTGTGTTTTGTTAACATGTTTAAATATGACTGACAGATATATAGATAAGTAAACTTGGTTTTCTGGTGTTGCTAAAATTTAAAAATATTTATTTAATTAAACTTGTCATATTTAAGTTGCAATGACTAAACATAATTAAGTACAGATGACAAATTAACAATTAGATATAATGGAAACATAAATTAAGACTAATAGTTGTATTTACTTACATTTTTTCAGTAAATTGGTTTCCTAGATTTTTGAAAGAAAAATTAACTTTTCAGAATTTAGGGTTTAGAGGTCGAAGGTGAGGACGCTTATTCAAGTATTGCATATTTTGTATATTTTGTACTTTTCCCCACATTTCATCTTTTTTTCTCATTTTCTTTTGTTTTCTCACCTTTTTCTCCTCGATGCTTTTGTTCATTTTGCTTTCTTTGCCTCATTTCTTTTTTTCCACATTGATTCATTTATCTTGCTTTTTCCGTACTTTTCTCCTTATTGTGTTCTTTTTTTGTTTCTTTTGGTGATCTGAAAAATGAACTTGATTGACACTTTTGGAACTTGTTTACTTTTTTTTGGTGAAAATGTGCCATTCTTTGCTGGGCTCGGCCTGCTGCTGTCACTCTCAGATCTGAGTGCTTGTTTTCTCAGTGGGCTGAGGGACGTTCAGTCTTTGTCCTTTTATAATCGAGGCCATGTGTTTGATATCTGACAGCCAGTGAAACACCAATAATCTGCTGTCCCACATTTTAAGAGGAGTTGATTGCAGTTGAAGTCGGTGCTGAAGTTTGATCAGTGTTTGACCTGTTCCAGGTTCAGAGCCCATCAATCAGCTCCACTTTAACGCGTGACCTCCCCTCATCCCTTCGGTGTACATCGACGGATCCGATGCGTCGCCGCTGTTAGCTGAGACGACCTAATTTGTCACATCACATAGGCGCTGCACTGAGACTAATTCCCTTCCCTCATTTATTTGTGCTATTATTAATATTGCAGACGGCGCACTTTGCGTGACGTCGCGCAGAGTCTTAACTCTCTCCTCATCAGAATGAGGAATTACAGCAGAGTGCTTTACCCAACATGCAGTCTGGGACAGGACCGATGTGAGTGGATCTGTCACTGTGACCCACTTCCATAACACGGTACATGAGTGTCAATACTCAAACATACCCAGACTTACAATGCATCTGTCCCTCTGTCTCTGTCCCTGTGTCTTTCTCTGACAAACATTTACTTTGTCACATGCACACAATCAATTTTGATTTGACATTTTCACATGTTTCAAGATGGCAATTCTTGTAAATATGGAGAAGACAACTGAAGACAAAAGGAACACCAATTAAAGGGATACCAAACGTGGGTAGTAAATGTAGATCAACTGCAGTAAACACAACACGCTGTCATTCCAACTCGTCACATGTTGCTGCTCTGTCAGTGACCTTCTGCATCTACTTAAGAAGTTTTAGGTATCCTTCTGCGTCAGGTGTTTATGCTCTGGGATGCCGTTACTGTGATGTCAACAAATGCACATGGTGGGATGAAGAAGCACGGTCTTTATGTTTACACAACAGCACATGGCAACCGACGGGACTTTCATGATGGTTCGAATTTGGCAACCAAGTCATGGGCGTTTAGGATTAGGCAAAAGAGGCACATGGTAAGAATAAAAGAAAGAAAAAAAAAACCTTCTACACGAGAAGTAAACTCTGGACTCCTGCAAAAAAGTGGGTAGTTTGTTGGGACCCACCCACCTTGCCACCTGTCCGATAAGCGCACTCACTCCTTGTATTACATCGTCATTATCAACTTTATTACCTGACGCTGTTTTCAAGCGATGCCCCCCCATTCATGTTGCATGTGGAAGAGCCTGGTGCTGTCTGGCCATCCGTTAGCATATAATAACAACGTCACCGGTTCTGTCAGAGCATGTTCTCATCTGACGCCGTCCAGCCATGTTACATTTTGATGCAGAAGGCACTGAAAGCATTTACAGGGCAGAAGTATTTGATGAGTTAGGAGTGAGAATGGGCTGTGTAGGGCCTAGATTGGGCAGTTGTCAATATGTTCTCATCCCAAATCGTCACATATTACATATTACACAGGTTTCATAAGGTTAAATCTGCTCCAAACACACAGCTCACATGCACTCAAACCACACCCTATAACTAGTCTGAAGCCAGCGAAAAGGTAACTGTCACAGCAGATCTAACTTCAGTTTTAAGTTGAGTAAAATCTTGACCATTTCAAAATAAGATACATAAAATCCAGTCTAATCCAACATGCAGACGAAATAAACGTGTTTCAGTGTGCAGGCATGGAGGCAAACAATTAATCTAATCCTGTTTGTCACAGACACAAGCTCACAGCCACACTGACACACACTTCTCTTTATCTCTCCCCACACACGCCACTTTCCACACTGCACCCTGCACACAGGGCTGTCCTCGGTGACATTAGTATTCATGGGTCTGCTGTTTCCCCACAGCCTTTTTAAAAAATTAGTGAATTAGAAAATAGCTTTTTTAACCTCCACATGGTCTGTAAAATGTTCAGCAACGAGTGCAAATATTATGTAATGTAGACGTGAATTACGTGAAGATTACTTTCCTCCAACACAAACTGGATTATGTGATGACAGCAGATGCTCAGTGCTCACCTGTACATCATCGTGTCTCTCACTGAGTTTAGATTATAATTAAATTCAGAGTCGGCAGGTGGACAAATAATCATCATGGTCTCAGTATGCAGCCTGGTCTCATTGAAACACATAAAATAACTGCAAAGTCTTCACGTATTTCCTGGTGCTGGCATGAAATGTGTTAAAATGATGTGCAGAAAAAACAATGTCAAAGCAAAATCAATGAGGATTTTTTTTTTTTTGTTGTGGCGGACACGCTAATCAAGTATAAAGAGCGAGGATGTCCACATGTTAGGGTGGACCGGTCAAACAAACAGGGACTTGCAACTGCTGTTTGTGTCCATTGTGAAACCAAAGGTCAATGTAGTGATGTGACTCTACACAATTTACTAACTCCTTACATAGCGTACATTGTTAAAACCACAATCTTTTCCCAAACTCAACAAAGTATTTGTTGATCACCTCATCACTGAACTCATCATGCTGTTTAGTTGGAGGATCATAAGCATTTATTCCCACTGGACATTATTTTCTTTTCATGATATGTCAACACCTGCTGTCTCATCAGCAGCTGTTCACTCAGGTCTGTGTTAGTCCTGCAGTGCAGCAAACAGGAGGTCTAACAGGATTCATGCACATATTAACCAATAAGTTTCAATGACTTTTCAGTGACTTTTCCATGACTTAGAAGCAAATTCTGGAGACCATACATTCTCTGAATTGTACATTGATACTTATGGTTCTTTTTCATTGCAGATATATATTATTTTAATTGTGTGGTTTTTTTTTTTTTTTAAAATTGCTGATTTGATTTGTTGAATTTTCAGTCTTCAAAAAATTCAGACTTTTCCTCTAAATCTTTTTTTTCTGTGAAAAAAGGAACACATTTTGTGATTTTTTTCTTTTAAAATTGATGATTTCAAAGACCAACATTTATATAATTTTTGGTTCTATGAAAATGTACAAAATTCTGGCAATTTTTAAATTTAGAAAATGTGATTATTTATTATCTAATTTTTTTATTATCACAACTAGAAACTGTATGAACAGAAATTAGTTTTTCATTTTCACATTTCTGATGGTCTTTGGATACATCATGTGTTATAATACAGGTTTGTGAAACAAAGTTCCATGACGTTCGCAAAACTTTTAGACTATATTTAGTTTTCCAAATCTTTTACAGGCCTGGAAATTGCTATCTGCAAATTCCATGACTTTTCCAGGTTTTTGTGACCGTACAATTCCCGTCTAGTTTGTTTTTCTTTGATGGCCATCCTCAGTCAGACTCCTTTCTTAGGTGGAAAAGTTTTCTCTGTTTTTTCCCTCGTGTTTCAGACAATTATTTGTTTATTTGACACAGACACGACTCCCGACATGGTCTTGTTTACAAGTCCTTCCCCCGACAAACCCAGAGGGTAAAGACCGCGGGACTTTTGTTTTCCTGCTCTGCACCCGACAGCTGTTCTGCCAGCAAACCTTTTAATATTTGCTGCTCGCATGCAGGAGGTCTCTGGGGCCGTCACACTGCAGCAGGTGCCAGAAGCCCATAAAAAAACACAAACACACACATACACACTGACTCCATCACACACTCCAGCACATTTCTACACACAACAGAAAGCACACAGCAGTGCAAAGACACAAACTCACGCTCTGTGATCCCCACACTGTTGTTCTGTTCCAGCCGCTTTAATTGGGGATTTGAGCCAGGCTCTTGTCTTTCTCACTGTGACGAGCTAAAAATAGCTCTTTGACAAGTGTCAGAAAACCCAGCCGGGCTCAGACTGTGCTTCTCTGTCAGATGGGCTGCTTCAAACTCAGAGGGAAACAAAGACTGTCACCCTGCAGCCTCTCTGAGGTCATGTTCCTGTTTAATGCACCTGTTGCAGAGGAAGTTTCCACCTAAAACCAACCTGCTGCCTGTCACATCTTACTCTCACATTTTGCTGCAGCTCCCAGAGTAACAGGCAGAGAGCGAGGCAGAAAAGGTGTTACTTAAAAGAGCCGAGCTCAGAGAGAGAGAAAGAGAGGGCGAGAGCTCCGTCTCAAAGCTAATGAAGCCATAACGCAGCCGAGAAGAAGAGTTCAAGTCAATTGAGAATCATTGCCTCTTCTTTGCTCCTGGCTTTGTTACAGCAGGATGATAATATACGTTGCTGTTCACTGGAGCACTTTGTTGATTATGATCCTGAGCAGAAATGCTCAAGTTAGCAGTTTGGTGAATTAGATGGACACTAAAAATGTTCCCGCAGAGCTGAGCTGAGTGATTCTGAGCATCGTGATGAGAAAACAGACACCAATAGATAGAAACACTTCCTGCACACCAGTGGCATCAAACATTTAAAAGACACCCCCCCCCCCCCAAAAGCACCTAGGGTTCCAAAGAAGAAAAAAAGAGGTTGTGCAAAAAATTTTAAGACATAAAAAAAGCCAAATAATTGTTAAGAAAAAGAAAATCACCAAAATATGTTAAAAAGCACCAAATGTTTTCAAAAAAAGAAAAGCCTAGTCTTTTAAAAATCACTAAAACTTTTAAAGTAAAAATAATTTAAAAAACCCCCCCCCCCCCCCCCCCCCCCAACCCTACCCCCCCCCCCCCCCCCCCCCACTACCCCCCCCCCCCCCCCCCCCCCCCCCCCCCCCCCCCCCCCCCCCCCCCCCCCCCCCCACCCCCCCTCCCCCCCCCCCCCCCCCCCCCCCCCCCCCCCCCCCCCCCCCCCCCCCACCCACCCCCCCCCCCCCCAAAACCCCCCCCATCCCCCCCCCCCCCCAACCCCCCACTAAAACCCACCCCCCCCCCCCCCAACCACCACCCACCCCACCCCCCCCCCCCCCCCCCCTACCCCCCCCCCCCCCCCCCCCCCCCCCCCACCCCACCCCCCACCACCCCCCCCAAAACCCCCCCCCCCCAACCCCCCCCCACCCCCCCCCCCCCCCCCCCCCCCCCCCCCCCCCCCCCACCCCCCCCCCCCCCCCCCCCCCCCCCCCCCCCCCCCCCCACCCCCCCCCCCCCCCCCACCCCCCCCCCCCCCCACACACCCCCCCCCCCCCCCCCCCCCCCCCCCCCCCCCCCCCCCCCCCCCCCCACACCCCCCCCCCCCCCCCCCCCCCCCCCCCCCCCCCCCCCCCCCCCCCCCCCCCCCCCCCCCCCCCCCCCCCCCCCCCCACCCCCCCCCCCCCCCCCCCCCCCCCCCCCCCCCCCCCCCCCCCACCAGATCCCCCCCCGCCCCCACGACCCCCAACCCCACCTCAATCCCCCCCCCCCCCCCCCCCACCCCCGCCCTCCCCCCCCCCCCCCCCACCTGCCCCCCCCCCCCGCACCCACTGCCCCCCCCATCCTTTTCCCCTTTGTCCCCCCCCCCCCAACTCCCCCCCCCCCCCCACCCCTCCCCCCCCCCACTCCCCCCCCCCCCCCCCCCCCCCCCCACCCGCCGCATGACCCCCCCCCCCCCCCCCCCCACCCCACCCCCCCCCCCCCCCCTCCCCCCCCCCCCCCCCCCACCCTTCCCCATCCCCCCCCCCCCCCTCCCCCCCCCCCCCCCCCCCACCCCCCTCCCCCCCCCCCCCCCCCCCCGCCCTTAACCCATACCCCCCTCCACCCACCCCCCCCTCACCCCCCCCTAACCTCCACCCCCAACCCCTAACCCCACCCCCCCCATCCCCCCCCCCCACCCCCCTACCCTCCCCCCCACCCCCCCCCCATACCCCCCCCCCCCCCCCCCCCCCCACCCCCCGGACCCGCCCCCCCCCGACCCCCCCCCCCCCCCCCCACCCCCTCTTGGACCTCCCCCCCCCACCGCCACCCCCACCCACCTCTCGACCTTCCCTCCCCCGACGCCACCAAAAAAACACACCACACACCCACCCCCAAAACTCCCCCCACAGCCTCATGAACTAACCCACCACCCACCCCCCCCCCCCCCACCCCGCACCCACCCCCCGGGAACCCCCACTACACCGCACCACCCCAACCGCTACCCCTCCCCCCCCCTACCTCCCCCCCTCCACCGCCTAATCCCGTACCCTAATAACTCCCATCCCTTATCCACCCCTCCTTATTTCCATATCCCCATCCATAATCCACATTCTTTTTACCATATTCCTCCCCCTTCCTCATTCTCCACCCTACATAAAAAAAAAACACCCAGATTCAAAAAACAACCAAATCAACAACCTAACTTTCTAAGACAGTAACAACACCCCCATCTTTCCCCACCCACTTCTCTAACATACCATTTTACCAGCCGTGACAACACCTTACTCTCCGAGCACTCGCCTCGTCACAATGCCGTACGTGCGTCTGTTACTCTACAATTTGTCTCGGCAGCTGCGCCCAAAGTAGTGAGAGCATGAGACAGAGAAGCGACGAGGCAGCAGAGTAAGGTGTGTTTTTCTCGTATAGGCGCGAATAAGGTCCATCTGTCAACGGAGAGTCGCACACTTATAGACAGGAACAGTGAACACGCACAGAGGCTGCGAGCGTATATACAGTCTTGATGAGTCTCCCTCGTGAGATGTTGACATCGCAGCTCCATACTGACAGACGAGAAGTGAACACGACGTCCTCGTAGCCGCCAGCGGCTGGCTGACATTCATGACACGAGTGTCAAGTACGAACATTTGCTAAGACTTATCTATTAGAAGCTCGTCACAGAGTGAGAATAGACCTAAGACCTGGCTCATTTGTCTCTCTCAACAGTTAACAGCAGGATTATCTTAGTAATCAGACAGTTATGCAGTAGATGGGCATCACAGACTGGCGAGGCGAGCTATGAGAGGAGATGTAGTGAGTATGTCGTCTGTTGCAGCATGTGCGAGCGTGCAGCAGTCGAGCGCAAGAGGGACAGTTTGAAGCGAGGGGCGAGTTGCGCACGGGGGGGAGGGCGATAGTACACAGGTCTGTATGAGAGAGTGGAGCAGGAGAGGAGTGGAGTGTGAGTTAGGGTGGTGGTTTGTTTTATTATATATTATGAAAATCTATGTCTGTATGAGCGTGCGCGCGATAGCGCGTCGAGTGCGAGTGCTGAGCGTGATTTTTTTATAGGGGAGGGCTGTATCATAGGAGAGAGATGAATCTGGTTTTACATTTTCAAAGCGGTGAGGGTACAAAGCGCAAGTTAAAAATATAAGTAGTTGTTTATAGTTAAATAGAATACTTCACAAATGCTATCATCATCATTTTATTGACAAGAGTTGGAAAAATAATCTGTGTTTTTGTTAGAAGTGGAAGAATTACATTTAGCCAAGAACAAGTATTAACAAATCCAGGCTTTTTTATTAGTAGTAGCTGTTTGTTATATGTGAGAGGAGAGGAGCTGGTGCAAAAATAATTCTTAAAGCGTTGGGGAGGGAATTATGTTTTTTAAAGAGCACATGCCTTCCAAACCCACAGGCCTGTGAGTTTGAAAGGCATGTTTTCTTTAAAAAACATAATTCCCTCCCCAACGCTTTAAGAATTATTTTTGCACCAGCTCCTCTCCTCTCACATATAACAAACAGCTACTACTAATAAAAAAGCCTGGATTTGTTAATACTTGTTCTTGGCTAAATGTAATTCTTCCACTTCTAACAAAAACACAGATTATTTTTCCAACTCTTGTCAATAAAATGATGATGATAGCATTTGTGAAGTATTCTATTTAACTATTAACAACTACTTATATTTTTAACTTCACATTTTTTTAAAGTTAAAAAAAGTTTAATAATATTGTTTGATTGTTTTTTAATCTTATTAGTAGTTTGATGAATATAATCCTTCCATAATCTGAACCATTGAAGGAACATAAAGCAACAGTGGAGAGCTGATGACTAAATCTGCAGCTGTGAGCCTTAGCTGAAGAAAGTCCTAATTTTAACACGAGGTGGCAACTGTCCACCGATTGATGTAAGACGATCAGGGCCGAGCCGAGAGACTTGATGAGTTTTGTCTGATGACAGAGGATAGACGGTGAATGGGGCACACTGAGGAAGTTGAATTATTTCAAAGAATTAAGGGACAGAGGGGGTTGGCCCAAAAGACGGCCGGACGCTGCCAGAGGATTGTCTGCACAGAGGTTACGTCCGATTGGATTTGATATTGTTTGCATTTTGGCATGGAGAGGGTTTATTAGGTAAGAGTTGGCTCCGGCTCGGCTTCAGGAGAGTTTTGCACAAAGGTTACATCAAATGGCAGCTTCTCGTTGGGTAATCCAGACTATGCAAGCAAACCCAAGCAACACCTGGATTAACAGACGTCCTCCAGGAACGAAACAATATTATTATCAAACCGAACTCAACAGAAACGTTAAGTGGACTTCTCAGAAGTGATTGCAAGATAGACGACAGGAAGTTTGATCACTAAAGATCACTTTTATATAAACAGACGGCTGACAAACAACAGCTGTTATTTAACTGAATTTAACAGAAACAGTCAACAAATGACAAACAGCAACAAACGCGACGACTAAAAGATAAAATGTTCAATGTGCAATTTCAGAACAGAAAACAATGATAAAAACAATCCTCAGACCAACACAACTGTTGTGAACTACGCAAATTACTTAAATTAAAATTAAATTAGATTAATTTCAATTAAATAATATTGACTATCATTAATAAGTTAGTTAGGTTTTTATTTTGACAATCCCAAATAAAATTAGAGAGCAAAATAAAAACAGAAGCAAGAAAAACAACACCAGAATGCCCACTGAAAATATTCATGTAACAAACGTAAGTATTTCAAATGATTTCAAATGAAGGAAATTAACTTATCAAATCCTTTCCCCCCTTTTATTTGTTGCTCATTGCCACCTTTAACCATTTTTGGAAACAAATCTTTTTACTCAGATTTCAAAGGGTTAAAGCCATCTTGCTGCTTTTTTCCTCTAAATTCTGCTTGTAATTTCAGAGACGTTTTGGGCTTATTTCTGTCTGCATTATTCAGAATGCATGAGTGTGACTCAAAGTTGGAAATAGAACAAAGACTCTGAATGCAGGGACTGTCATATCGATACTGACTAATTCCTGAAAACATTGTGGTTATAAAAATAGATTCCAGTCCATTTGACATCAAGCTGTTTTGTTTTATTTTTAAGAAGGAAATCACCCATTTGAGCTGTTTGGAGTTCTCTGTGTTTCCCTCGAAGTGACTGCCGGTGCTCTAATTTGAAGCTGCATCATTAATAGAAACAAGCAGTGGCTGCGTAATAGAAAATAGTTAGCAGAATTAAGAGTGTAACGGGACACTCCTGTGACTATCCCCCCCTCCCCAGGGTGACAAATACACGTCCAAATTACAAATGCGTCTATTCCTTCACTTTCTAATTTGACGGACGGGGTCAGTGCTGGCCCTGACTTCAGGGTCGCCACCTTTGGCTGGAATGAAGCTTTTATGATGTGTGCAGAGACGCAGAGAAGGAGCGGTTCTGATTGCTGATTGGTTGCAGGGTCTGAGCAACTGACTGCACGCCCGCCTGAGATATCACACACCTGCCAGTCTGTGTCTCTCACGAGTTGGCTCAGCGGGGATCAACACGTTAAAATTTTGAGCCCCTCCCATGAAGAACGCAGAGAGGAGAGGAAGGAGACTGATGGAGGTTCTTCAAGGCTGAGAGCTGATATTTGATAATGAGTGTTTGTTGAAAGTTTGCATCCAAAGGAGAGAGCTGTAAGACCATCAAATCATAGGGTTCTTTAACCCTTTGAAACTTGAGAAAATTGGCATTATTTTTTTAAAAACATGGGAAGACGGCAACGAGCAACTTCACAAGAAATGGCCCCAAAAAATTTGTAAGAAATTAGAAAAAACTCAAGAAAATGACCTTAAAATGAGCACAAAAATAGACAAACAAGAAAATGACCTTAAATGGCAAATTTGTATATTTTCCCACAACATTATTTTAAGAATATAATTGAAAGAATCATAGATATATTTTTCTAGACAATTTCTCTATTTTTAAAATATAATATCTAATAATACCCCTCAGCTAATTGCCGGGGTTATTCTTTTGTTATCTTTTACTTTTTTAGCAATTTGCAGGATATTTCTTTTTTAGTCGCTCAATAGGTTTTTCCGCCAAGAAATGAAACGCATTTTCTCAGGTTTGAGATTTAATTGCTTGTTAAAGGTGTTTGAACACAGCACAAGAAACCTGAGGTCGATCCAGGTGTTAAAAGGTGAAGGTACTACCACCTTATCATGACGGAAAAACTCAATATCTAAAGGTCAAATGTAGTGCAAGCAAAGCAACTAAAAATGGACAAATGAAAGTAAAAACGTATTATTTGGGGTCTCTTCAGACTGTTTTCCTGCAGCTGTTGCAGAAAATGCCTCCTCTCGATTGAGGGCGGCTGTCTGAAGTTGAATAAAAAGTCAGTATCGGTGTCTGGTGTGTGTCTGCACTCAGATATATCGGTCTAACAGGAGACCTGGGAGTCTAAGAGCACAAGTGTTGGGTTGTGAGTCAGCGCTCCCAGCCAACCAGTATAAGAGCTGTGTGCATGAGGAGCAGGGACCAGATAAAGAGTGCAGCTCTGGGACTGTCGACAACTGAGAGGAGAGGCTGCAGCGAGGGCGACTCACCCAACTGTCTGACTGTGGAGAGACAGAAGCTGCAGCTGCTGCAGGTTAGACTCACATTTGGATTGTCTCAGCTGTATTTCTGAAGGGTGAAATATAATTCCTTGGCTGGTTATGAAACAGTGTTGCTCTGTTTGAATGCACTTTCTTGCTCCGAGTTTTCTGTGCAGTGGTGGGGCGTTGTTGTGTAAAGATTTAGAGTTGAGTTTTTTTTAAGGGTTAGTTCTCTTGGTTGTGCGTTGTGTAGCAGGTCTCAGCGGTGGTTGTTGGAGAGGCAAATACATAATTTACATCACACACTTTCCCAGCACCTGTTTATTCAACTAGAAAGGCCCGACACCAACAGAATAATGTAATTATGTAATATTTCAGGGTGCAGCGTTTCACATTAGTGAGGCTCATTGTGTGTGTGTGTGTGTGTGTGTGTGTGTGTGTGTGTGTGTGTGTGTGCGTGCAGGCTGCTTTTATTCTGTATTCAGTGTTATCATCAGTAACATTATTGTTTATTTTAAAGTGTCTGTTTCTTATTTGTCTCTTAGTGTTCATATTTTAAGATTTCACATCCACTTCATTATTTTATTTTTAAATTATTTATTAATTGTGTGTTGCTCGCTTTATGTTTGCTTAATGACTTTGTTTGCTCGTTTGTCTACTTTTCTTGGTTACGTGACTTTTGTATTTATTATTATTGAGGTGAGAGTCTTTATGGAGTTGAAGGGGGTTTGTAATCTCAGCATCACATCCTTGTCCTCTTTTGTTGTTGCATTTGTTTTGTTTTTTGTGGAAATACAAACATTAAATCTCAAAATCAAAAAAAAAAAAAAGGGGTTTTCTCTTTTTTACTTGAGAAGAACAATTATCAAGTCATTGTGGCAACTCTGTTGTCCCATTGTTATTTATTTCTAAATGCTCAATTATTCAAACCCATTTTATTATTTAAGTCTATGATTTTAGCCTGCTCTTCCTTCAGATGAGTGATTTCATAACTCGAATTCAAAAGATGATTTCTATTCACATCAGGACTTAGAGCAGATTGGGCATCATTTTGTCTTTTTTTACATCAGTTTCTTACTTTAAACCACAGTTCTTCAACATTTAAAAAATATTTTATAAATTAAAATATCTGGATTCTTTTAGAATCGTTGGGTTTAACTTCAAGAGTTGTTTCTTTATAAAAAGTCATTTTTTCCAAATGTAGAGACAATTTAGCTTTGTTTCCTGTTTATAGTGACTTCGCTGTTTTGATATTATTTAATATAATATGTTATTTTTTTAAAAGTGATTCCTTGTAGAATTTACAGCATTAGTTGTCTGAGAATCTCTTTAACTTTCAAGCAAAATTGATATTATAACTGCAATATTCCGAATCTAACTGAGTCAGTTCAGGAACAGAGTGGCGATTTTCAGCTTAATGAGTGAAGTAAAGTAAGGAAGCACCAAATCACAAATGTATCTCAAGGGGCTTTGCAGCTTTGACAGCATAATCTACCAACTTTTAATGGACTTTTAATTAGGATTAAAAAACAAAACAAAACAAAAAACTCTTGAAGGATTTATGGGAAAGCAACAGAGAGATCTCTCCCAAACCCTAACCTTAACCCTAATGAATTCATTTTATTGCTTGATTGTAGGTTTGTTGCATGGGACTTTGTTTGGGTTTGGAGCACTTGTTTTGTGACACTTAACTGACCCCCTAACATGTGGCAGGTCTTGTACATAAAGTGCAGACAGAGTCCTCGACTCTAACCTGATTCGTCTACAATTTTTGTAATTCTCTTAACTCGCCCTGACTCCATTTGGCGTGCCCAAATCCAGATGCCCGGGCCAGGGAGTAAAGCTCTCATCCCACCGAGGCCTCATCTGCACAGAGACTCCGCGCATGAAGCCGGACGCACTAATACTGTTTTTTTTTAGGACAGATCATACGTGGACACTTCCACGGGTGTTAAGTCCTGTTAATGGTACTTTCCCAGTCTTTGGAAGGATAAAAACAGGATAAAAAGTGAGTTATTCTTTGATATTCAGTTAAATGGGGATTTTGTTGTCTGTGGTGCAGAGATGTGGGCCGCTCTTATCAGCTGCAACATCTGCTTCACACCGGACTCTCTGTGTGTATTTTTTTGTTTTGTTCTTTGTCAAAAAGAAAGTGGACAACACGCACCGAGGGAGCAACAGAAATTAATTATGGGACGTTGTCTGCAGCAGAAACGGTGTCACCATGTTATTGTTCTGGTCTTCTGCACACACAGTTTGATATTTCATCCACTGCAACTCATAACAAGCTCACACCACAAGAAACAATTAGAAACTGTTTGTCTTTTCCTTCACTTGAGATCCACATTGGTGCCCCAGTCACTCGTCTCTGTGAGACCAGCTGGCACAAAATGAATTATTGAAAACCAGGGCAGGACCGCCTGCTCATAAAGTCGAATTTGTGGCTGGTTTTTAATTCATCTGTTTGTCCTGGTTTTCCATTAGCAGCAGGAACACGTCCCAGTTGAAGCACCAAGATGATGGACAGACTTTTTTCTTGTTTCAGTTTATTCAAAGTTCTCCATTTATATTCTACCGAAAGTGTATGAATAAAACACTATACTTGTAGACTGATGATATATTCCCTCCTATACTGTGGTGGTGAGCAGTAACATCCAAACAGTGCTCTGAGGATGCTCAGAGCACTGTCTGGATGCTGTTTTGTGTTTGGACATCAATTTAAACTTGTGCTTGTTTCTTTCATTTTATTAAGACTTTTTTCTCTCTCTATATATATTGTGCCCAGGCTACTCTGAAAGGGATGCTACTGAAAGAACCACATCTGCACAGAGGACTTAACCAAAGTCTGATTCCAACGTGACGGGCACTGGTTATGAGAATCTGCACTCTGAAACTGAATCGGTATGTCTTACAACAAGTTTAAACCCTTAAAACCTGGAGCAACATCGGTTTTCTTGTTCAGCTTTCTTGCGCCTTTCCTAATATTTTAACCTTTGAACCAAAATTAGCATATTGATATGATTTCTTTCAAAAATGGGGAAAAGTCCATGAGCAACTTGGCAAGAAATGTTCCACAAACTTTAAGAAATTAGTACATTTAGAACATTATTTCTTAAAAAAAAAGCTAAGGTAAAATGTCTAGGGATAAAGAAAAAAAAGCCGGTGTAAAACTGTTACAATTACAATTAAATAACTACAATAATTACATATTTAAAATGATGTTACAGAATTATATTGATTTTAAGCACTTTTTAAACTTTCTCTTTCTTCTTTTGCTTGTTTTGTTTTGACTTTTTATTTAGCTGATTTTTTAGGCAATTGTCTTGCATCTTTTATACATTTCTTGTTAATGTTTTGGCTTTTTTTCCCTTGGTCTTTGCCTTTCTCTCATAGTTTTTTCTAAGAAATCAACATGCTCAGGTTTCAAATGGCTCCACTAAATGAGGAAAATAAATTCACCAAAATATTTCCAAATAGGGTTGTTATACTATAACTTCCAAAAAAAATCCATTAACTTGTCTGTCTTTATTGTGAAAAACATCAAAGCTAATGTCTTGTGTCTGTGTGTCCTCTCAGGCTGGGGGTAAGATGTTTGTGGAGTCAGTGGTCCGATGGGGGGCATGGAGCATCCTGCTCCAGTTTGGACTGGGTGTATCTGCAGGAGGCTGCCCTCCACGTTGTGTGTGTCGACCTGAGGCTAAAGAAGTGATCTGTGCTGGCAAGCATTTGAACTCTGTGCCAGAGGGCTTTTCCAGCGATGCCAGGCGTTTGGATTTATCCCACAATAAGATTAAGACTGTGGGGCGACGCCAGTTTTCCGGACTCCTGCAACTTCAAGAGTTGGATCTCAGTGATAACATAATCTCCATGATTGAGGTGGAGGCCTTCCAGGGCCTTCAGAATCTCAGGACGCTTCGGATTAAGAACAACCGACTCAAGATCATCCCGGTCGGGGTGTTTTCTGGTCTGTCTAGTCTGCGCTTTCTGGATTTGAGCCAGAATGAGATTCTGGTCTTCCTGGACTATACCTTCAAAGAAATGGTGAACCTGCAAACGCTGGAGGCTGAGGAAAACGACCTTGTCTTCATCTCCCAGCGGGCTTTCTTTGGTCTGCAGAATCTGCAGGAGCTCAACTTAGACCGCAGCAACCTGACCTCTGTTCCCACTGAAGCGCTGTCCCAGCTGCAGAGCCTGACGTGTCTTCGCATGCTTCGCCTCACCATCTCTACACTGCCCAACAACGCTTTCCGACGACTCCACCGGCTGCGAAGCCTCCTGATTGCAAACTGGCCGGCACTGGACACTGTGGCGAGCAACAGCCTGATTGGTCTGAATCTGACCTCGCTCGTCATCAGCAGCTGTAACCTGAGCACCGTCCCTTACTCAGCACTCCGTCACCTGGTGTACCTGCGCTACCTGGACTTGTCCTACAACCCCATCACTGTTATCCAGGGCAATCTACTTGGGGACCTCCTGAGACTCCAGGAGTTACACCTGGCAGGAGGGAGCCTGCTACGAATAGAGCCAGGGGCCTTCAGGGGCCTGGCCTATTTTCGTATGCTCAATGTGACATCCAATCAGCTCACGACTTTGGAGGAGAGCGTCTTCCACTCTGTGGGGAACCTTCAGGTGCTGCGGTTGGACGGGAATCCCCTGGCATGCGACTGTCGGCTTCTCTGGGTGGTCCGCCGCCGAGTGCGCTTAAACTTTGATGGACATCAGCCCACTTGTTCGTCTCCTGATGCGGTCAGACAGCGTGAATTCAGAGACTTCTCCGAGAAGGAGCTCCCGAGACTGTTCACCTGCCGCCCAGCCCGCATCATGGACCGCAGGCCGCAGGAGGCCAGAGTGGAGGAGGGCACCACGGTTCTCTTCTCCTGTAAAGCTGATGGGGATCCGTTCCCATCCATCACCTGGATCTCATCTCATAAAAATGTGGTTTCTCCAACAGGACGGATCAGAGTTTTGCCCAATGGTACTCTAGAAGTGCGTTTCGCCCAAGTTCAGGACAGCGGCATGTATCAGTGTCTGGCAGGCAACGCAGCCGGCAATGACAGCCTGACCGTGGGTCTGTACGTGAAGGGGCTCCCCCGAAACAGAACCATGCCCTTCTTCTCCGAGGAGGGCTGGGTCGAGCCTTCAAATTCCCAAGCTGCCAACTCCTCCGCTCAAATGGCCAAACCGTACCCGTTTGACGCAAAGACGCTGATCATCGCCACCACCATGGGCTTCCTGTCCTTCCTCAGCTCAGTGGCCATCTGTTTTGTCTTCATGTTCTTCTGGAGCCAGAGCAAAGGTCAGATCAAGCACACGGCCACTATTGACTTTGTTCCTCGGTCTTCGATGGGTGGAGGAGGGGACGGAGGCGACGGTGGCAGGTTCACCATGAAACTCATTTAAAGTCATGGAAGACCTGAAAGGGGTGTCCATAATGACTGTGAGGTCTTCTGAGCTTTGGACCCCAGATGGGACACTGAGGGACAGAGACCTTGATTCAAAGGCTCCTTTAAGCAGAGAATCAGAGCTGGTTTGTTGAACTCGTCTAATTTTAGAGTGGAAGGTTACATCTCAGCAGCCACTTCTCTACCGAATGAATATCTCATGATCTGAGAACAGAGAGATGTGAACAGATTGTAGGCAGAGCTCTCTCTCTCTCAGTTGCTGTGCTTTTTATTTTTTTGTTGTCAGCAACTTATTTCTTTGAACATGCAAATGACCACTCACCAATCACAGATCTCCTTTTTTATGTAGCATGTAACTATGAAATAATTTTTTGGACTAACACATGGAGACACAGCTTTCTGCATCGTCCAAACATATCAGGTGCTTGTTTAATTGTCTATATTGTACAAGTGTGCTTGTATGTGTTCACTCGCCAATACAAGCCAAGAAAACATTTGCCCTTTTGACCCCCGGGTTGCTATTTCTGCTTACCCACAGAGGATCATGTCAAAGACTGCCAATTCAGCATCGGCTGGAAGTGTGTGTGTGTGTGACTACACAGCTTTTGATACTTGCAATAAATCTATGGAATAGACTAGCCAAATAATTTCTGATGCTCAGCTTTATGGTTTTGCAGCATGCTTAATGTGTGCTGCAGTGGAGATATGTTTTCTGCTATGAGCTACTTTAAATGATTACGTAGCAGTGTAAAGGGACTGATGGCGTATCATAATGTACATAGGAATGTTTTATTTCCCAATTAATACTTAACAGACTTCATCAGGTCCAGGTTGGACACTGTCTTTCTTTTGTAACATACTCTTTTATCATGTAATGACAATAGATGAATCTTTGTTCCATCAGTTTGATTTCTCATTTTTATATTTAAAAAAATACACTTTTTTTTTATTCTGTACCCACAGAAAACACTGACTAATGTGCCTCAGTAACATTCTCACCATTGACAGAGAGAATGCTCACCTGATCGTTGTTATCCTGTAAATATTTAGGTCAAGGACGTTTGTGTGCGCTGGGTACATTTTTATCATTTATCTAGTAGTTCTGGATTAGTGTCACTCGCACTCTTGCTGTGTAGAAACTGTAGATGGACGACGCACAAAGCAATGCTTTAATATGCCGGAAGAGGATGTAAATGATGATCACACAAAACACTGACAGATTTGTTTATTTGCTATCTTCTGATTTTTTTTTCATTGGACTTTATTAAATGCCTATATTTAAACCGGCCCCGTGTGTGTGTGTGCGTGTGTGTGTGTGTGTGTGTGGATTGCCTTGCATTGTTTCATGTAATATTTTGGAATGGTATCAAATGGGGAGAAAAACTGATCCAATCATCTCAAAACTAATCTCTCGGTGGATCTTCTTTTGAAATTACTCAATTGTTAGGAAACTGGCAAGAGATGGAGACT
Source organism: Plectropomus leopardus (assembly GCF_008729295.1). Classification (NCBI taxonomy): domain Eukaryota; kingdom Metazoa; phylum Chordata; class Actinopteri; order Perciformes; family Serranidae; genus Plectropomus; species Plectropomus leopardus. The sequence continues at coordinate 33,452,889 of NC_056469.1, read as the reverse complement.
TTTTTCTTGCATAACCAAAGCACTTAATCTCTGCGCTGTGAGTCCATTGTGAGGACGTTGTGTTTCGATTCAAGACAGAAAGTGGCCTTGTTGCTCCTTTTGTAAGACGACAAAGCTCCAGCTGGCAGTTGGCCATGCAATTGTACGCCTGTCTTCTTTTTTTAATGATTGAAGATGGAGGATTATGTGAAGAGGAATACCGTCGTGTCTGTCTGTTTTCTGTCAGAGCCGCGTTTAACCCTCTGCTGCTGAAATCTGAACGACTCTCTTTAGATGTTTACTGACATTTTCTGTCTGCGGCTGCATGTTCTTCACTGCTTGCCACACCCAGCACAGTTGCCAGAAATAAATGTTGGCATTGTACGTTTAAGCAGACCACATATTGATTATATTTGCATTTTTTTATACATATTGTTTAATTCCTAAAGGGATGTGTGCTGATTTTGTCACCTTGAGAGATTTCTCCAGCACCATGGAAATAAATTGTTCTCTTTTTACAGAGACATTGTGGCATTTCCAGCTGCCAAAATCAAGCCGAAGTTGTCAAATATAGCCACTTGGTCAATGATTTCCATGTCAGTTTGAAACGCCGCTGGATAACAACACAATATAAGGAGCTAGGTAGTTAGTAAGTCATAGAACAGGTGGGAGGGGAGGTGGATGGGTCCAACAAACCCTGGACTTTCACCCAGGAGCCTGCTCTTTGCTTCCCATCTAAATGCTAAACCAAACCAGGATGTTTTTTCTAAACTTAACCAGTTCATTGCACAAGTGAATAAACGTAAATACGAGGTGTTTTACCAACACGTTCTCATTCCAAGTTGTCAGTGTGTGTCTAAATATTATGTTTTAGGTATCCTTCTGCATCTCATCTATACATTCTGGTATAGTATGCCTGGTGGGATGATGCTGCATGTGGTTATGTTTAGACAACAATAGCACATGGCAACCAATGCCGGGATGCAACACACATGCTGACTCGGATGGTTAGGATCAGAGGAAAGAGGCACATGGTAAGGTACAGAAAAAAAAACCAGACGGGAAGTAAATACCAAACTCCTGCATCAACATTCAGGTTTGTTTGACCCATCCACCACACCTGCCCTACAGGTGCTCTTCCTATATTACATCATTATCAGCAGTGTTTCAACCTGACAAGGTCCCACCGCATTTCGGGCAGATGTGGCAGATGCCGTCCAGCTGTCTACCGGCCTACAATAACACTGCTATCGAGCTGCGTTTTCACTTTACACTGTTGCAATCTTACACCAAAAGAACTGACAAAACGGCGCTATTTTAAGAGTTTGGAATGAGAACGGCCTGGTTTTACCAACATTGTAAGTTTTTCTTTTTTTTTGTTAAAGATTGTCATCATCTAACAAGCAGAAACTGAACACTTCCTTTGAAAACACACAGTGCGTTTAACAAACTGACAAACCATCCGAGAACGTCAACAAAAGATGCTGGAGGATACAGTGTGACAAGTTGGGAGTGCGAACGTGATGCCAAAACCAGGTATTTTAAGCCAAGAAATGATCATAACCAAGTGAACCATAACCAAGTGATTTTTGTGTGACCATCTAAGCACAAGATAACAACAGCAAAACATACAAATGTTATGTATTTGTGGTTTGCAGAAACAGACAATGCATTTTTTTTCTGGCAATTAAGTTGCTTTCCCTGTAGTTCAAAGACTTGCAGTGAATCCACTGGATAGAAAATCACTTTTTCTGTGTGATACAGTTGCCCAGAATAATCCCAAAAAAAAAAAAAAAAAAGAAAGAAAGAAAGGAAACTGATAATCACGTGTATGAGCAGAGATTTAAACCCTTTTGGATTATCTCTGCATGTCTCAATCTGTTATATAGGTCTGTCTGCTGGGTGCTATCCTCCAGCCCAGCTTGGACTGTCATATTATCTATTTTAATACAACTATTTGCTCCCATTGGACAGAAAGCCAAAGGGGCAGATTAAAGTGGTGTTTAAAAGCCACTCCCTCTCCAATGACTGGCATGCACACGCCATCGAGGACGCTGTGGTCTCTTAGCATCTGCTGTGAGGTTCATTTCAGGCTCCTCCTCCATTTGGAACATTTCTTCACAACACGAAATGCATTTTACATTTACGTTGTAGGCATTTGGCTGACACTGTTATCCAGAGTGTCGGGGGAATAGGCTTAAATGATTAGATGACCTAAATTACAAGTAGCTACAGCAAGGATGGCAAAGCTGAGGTGCTGGAAATAGAACAACAAGTAAAGAGAGGACTATATTTGTCTTTTACAAAGCAGAAATACTTAATTATCAATCCCCTTATTGTCATTAAAGTAATCAATTTCTCTCTCGATCATGGTATTTCTTTATTATTTTGAAATACACTTGAGTCAAATATATTTCTTGGAGTTTTGTTTTCCCTTGCACTCACTAAAAACCCTAGCTTTCCTCCTAAAATGTCAAATTTCATGCACTGATTTGTTGAAATGGGAGATTAGTGTAAAACCTTTACAGGATCTGGCTCTCTCGTCATCTTTAAGTTCTTTTTTTTATTATTCTGGTCTTGAAAATGTCTCACTTTCCTCTGCCTACAGCCGTCCCTGTCTCTGCTTTGATTGTCCTGCTTGTGGCTCAGTTGGAGTTGACCTGCACAGGATGAAGGTGGTCTCTACAACCCTTCAGCAAGACGATGAGCGGTGATGAGAGGTCCTTGAAAAGATGAGAGAGAGAGGAAGAAAATCCTTTCTAGCTTAATTACAGTGACAAAAGTGGACATGACTCTACATATTAAACTGGAAAAAAAACTTCACTCTGAGGGGCTTCACACAGACACACATTCCTGTTTGAAACATTGTATTAATTTCTCTTGCCTGTCACAGAAATGTTTATTCCAAACCAGAAAACAGATATGTTGGATGGATAAATAACAAAAAGACAAGATTGCTTTACAGTCCTATGATAAGAAGGGCAGAATGTTGTCACCTTCTTTAAAGGGCTTTATCCCCTAAATTATTTTCAATAGCTGAGATCACGGTGAGTCTTCAGTCTTTCCACAATTTCTGGGGCTTATTTTGGGATGGTTGTCTCCTAAAATGCCTGATTTCACAGCAGTTTTGCACTTGTTTGAGCATTTTGGTTTTTTTTAAATTATTCCTAATAAATAGTGTGAGCAAGTGAAAAAAGTAAAAAAAAAACTTTTTTGTGTGTAATGCAATAAAAAGGCAATTTGTTCCAGTGAGAATAAAACCACACGGTTCTGAGTTTGTGATTTATGCAACACTAACATTATCACTGATCATGTATATTTAATGCAACTCTTCTTGATCCTTTCAACACCTGCAATAAATCTAAATGCAAAAGCCTCCGTCACGGCGTTTTCTCATTTGTTGTTCGCCTGTTTCAGCTGTTCTCTGGTTGCGTTTTGTTACTGAAAAGTTTGTCACTTGAGTTTGTTTCTGTTCCACCACAATGTCGGTGCAAAACCTTTTATGCCCACTTTATTCAAAACATCAGGGAGTCTTGCAAGTTCTTTAATGGTAATTTTTGTTTGTAAATGTGAAATATTTGTGTTGCGCCTCTTCAGAGCCAGACAAAAGGAAGTGAGCTCAGAGGACTGCCATGGTTGGTGAAGTCTTTGGAAATTGCAATGATTTGTCAGATTTGCAGAAAAAAGTTGCAGTGATCGGACATAATTACATGCAAAATTCATGGGAATTTGTTGAACATGCATCAACTGTTTGATTGCAACATCCTGGAGGGTCTGATCTACACAGACTGCTTTATTGTTCGGTCTAAACGGAGGTGAGTATACTTTGAGCTGAATGCTGATTTTAAAAATAATGGACGTAGGGGGATTTAGTTTATTTCTGTAACCTGTATATGGCTATTTCAGATTTATTTCAAAACTCCTAAAATAAGCTGCAGGAAACCAAGCAACAGAAGTCTAACCAAACATGAAGACAAGCTGACTGAGAACAAAGGAAGTGGGCAGGTATAAGTAGAGAAAGACTGATTGTGGGAGTGAGTTCAGCTGTGCATGAGGTGAAGCGACTGCAGTGAGGGACAGGTGAAACTCATTTGGGGAAGAGCAGACAATTAAGAATGGCGGAAAAACACCTGAGCAGGAAGTGAAGTGATCTGAAACAAGAGGAGATATGAGTGACAAAATAAACAGGAAACATGAAGCATGGATAAAGAATAGATTTAAACAAAGGAAAAGCATGCACCTCAAGAGGAGGACAGAGCCGACTGTGACAGCTACATTTACAGTTTGCCTATCAATCACACACTTACACTCACACACTGATGGGAACAATTTAGGGTTCATTGTCCTTCACATTGACACTTTTGCATGTGGATTGATCTGCCAATCAACTCGCTTTACCTCCAGAGCCACAGCGGGCGCAGGCGCATACACTTATGTATGTACGCATTATGTTTCATAAGCAAAAAAGAGTCAATAGCATTGAAACTTGTGAAAATGAGCTGAAGAAAAAAATATAATTATTCTGTCAAATAATGTTAAATATATAAACATGATAATTAGAAATATAGTATTCTTAACATTTTCCTTTGCTTTTTTTTTTAATCTAAACCTACAAATTTCTTGAAATTTGTACATTTCTTGCCAAGTTGTTCATTACATTTTTTTTTGCGATATTTTCAAAAGACATCTAACCAGTTTGCTCAGGCCACAAAGGTTTAAATATTTGTTAAAGGTGCTTGAATGCAGCACAAGAAAAGATGCTGATCCAGGTTTCAAAGGGTTAATAAGACTGCACAGACAGACATCTCCACAAAAAAAAAAAAAATCCAATACTATGTTTTGGATCACCGACCTTTGCCTTTAGTCATATAAAAAAGATATTATGATTCTCCTTGTGTAGGGTATAATTTAAATTATCTTCCCGTCCTTCCTCCTGATAGTGAAACCTTACAGGAGCAGCAGATGATTTCGCCCTCAAACCTTCTGTTGGAGCGAGCTCATCGGCATGCTGCTCAAGGAGACAGATGACTCCTGTTGTGATTATTGAGGAGGCAAAATAATTAACTTGGAGTGATGAAATAAAGATTGAAAGTCTTGCTTTTGCTGCCATCTCGTGGTTAAAGTGTTCCCACTCCAGTGGTGCACTGACTGCATGATGCACAATAACATCACTGTGGAGTGAGGTCATAACAGATTTTAAGAGCGGTTTCATCACCATTTAGGATCATGTCAGTGTGAAGGTAACGCAGGAAACCAGGCGAGAGGTTTAGTGATTGATAAATGAGATCAAGTGTAATTAATTTGATAATTCTTATTAAATGCAGTCAAGCTGAGCTTTCATACTCACACTCACACTCACCACAGACATGTATTTATCTGTCATGGTTAAGACTCAGCTGGCTTTAAGTACTAGACGTCTGTAGGCTAAAATCAGCCAGTTAACAAGGTGACGGATTCTCTTTTACAGCTTTGAAACTGTTCATGACTGAGGTTAAATGTGTGTGTCGACGTAATGAGTAAAACAACAGAAGCTGGACCCCTGCACTTTAGAGTTTGCTATTACATGTGAGTGTAAGAGATTAGGTCCCTGACTGAAAAGAAGCTGATTTAACTCTTTGAAACTTGGATCACCATCAGTTTTCTATCTGTTTAACACTTTGAACCCTGAGCAAACTGGTTTGATTTTTTCAATATCATTATTATTATTTGAATTTTGAAATGTCCAGAACACTATATTCATGTCTATAATAATTATATAAATTCTATACATGTAAAAAATGTAAATCTAAATTTAAATTTATGTTAAGAAAAAACTATTTATTTTTTTTTTCAATTTTCAGCACCTTTTTGGGTCATTTCTTTTCTTTTTCTTTTTTTCAGGTAATTTTTTCTTTTTTCTTTTTTTTGTTTTTTTTTACTAATTTATTGCTAATTTTAAGGCTATGTCTTGTTATTGGTATGTTTTTTCAAATAAATGAATACATACATTTGCTCAGGTTTCAATGGGTTGAAGGGGCAACATGAGAGACAATTAAGGCATTAAAAAGATGTTTGAAAAGGGGCATTGCCCCCCTGGCGGGAGGGTTTTCAAAGGTTTGCTTCTCCCGAGGACCCACCTGTGTGTGGCGTATAACACTTTGTGAACTGAGGAAAAGCAGGGACATCTTTCCTCGGTCATTCAAAACCTCCTCATGATGATTTCTCCCTGCAACAAGCCTTCAGCTGCCAGATTGCTCACAGAGAGCCAGATGAAGCTTTAGACGGTGCAAAGAGCAATCTCCTGGAAATGGAAGCATCTGTTTGGTTGCTTCCACCAGCAGCCATTCAACCATCCAGAGTGGTTAAATTTTTCAAATTTGAGTCAATTAACTTCACAAATGCAAACGCAGCAGAGCCAAAGTGCTGATTCATTCGCAGTCAGCCACTCAGGCACTATTGACACATATTGATTAGACATTACAGCAGAGGCAGTTGCTGAGGCAATATCATTATTGGCTGCTGGTGTGAGGGCGTGTGTGCAAACACAAAATGGTCCTGAGAATATAGCCTCATATATCAGACTGTCATGTGAAATTAGGGCGTTTCTGCATATGTTGTTTATGTTGTTATTTTTGCCCCAAAACAGCAGAAAATTATTATTTTTATTAAATATTTTCAAAAAGCCTGAGACTGGATAAGAGAATCATGTGTTGTGTAAAAAGATGTAATTTGGAAACGACGATTTTAACAGTCAGATGCATAAATGATCTCTCAGCAACAGGTATGACTACACGCCTGTAATTATAAAGTGTTTGTAGGCGATTTTTGCAAACCCACTTCTCACCCCTCCGTCCCTGCTGGAGGGCTCCACTCCCCCCCCCTCTGCCTTTTGTTTCCGAGGTGGAGCCTGACACCCCGACTTCTCCAAACTGAACTGCCGGAGAAGCAGACGGACGAGATAGGACTGGGACCAGCAGTCGGTGGCACAGATCTGGGACGCAGCATATCGGGGAGGGACCATAAGGAGACTGCAAGGAAAGAGGAAGGATTTTGAGGAGCGCGTCGTTCGGTTGAATCATTTTTACAAACCGGTTACGCACGGAGAGAGCTTCAAGAAAGATGAATTCTTTCATCCTGCTGTCGCTTTTTGCCACGATCATCGCCGGAAAGTCACCTCGGCTCAAATTTGTCGTGCACGGTAGGCGCTGCTGGGTACTCTGCATGTTGTCTGCTTTAACCTCAAGACATTCAACGAATTATTTATGTCGCCAAGCGTGTTTTATTCATCTGTGTTATACGTTATGAATGAGTGAACGGATGGATGAGTGAATGGATGAGTTTAGTCACACGATGATGGAGCCAATTATTCTCTGGTTCTTCTCATGAACCCATGTTGTCTTGTCCTTTGCGAAAGAGGCACAAACAGTCCAATAAAGCCACAGTGAAGGGGCTGCCTCTGGATTCATCTCCTAAAACATCGCCCTCCCCCCCACTCACCGAGTAGTAAATTACGCGCTCCACCATTCAGGCCCCGCACACATGTTCACCGGCTGAACGGCATCAACATCTGGAGGACAAGTAATTATATTATCTCACTGTGAAGAGGACATCATGCACAAAATATGTTTTTAGTGTTTTCTCATTCAGTTTGTGTTTCCATCTCCAGGTTGCATTTTGCGTACTTTCGCACGATGGCACATTTGAATGATTTGGATCTGATTTGTGCAACTTGTAGCTTTTCTGTTTTTGACAACTTGTATATTTATCTCAGTGCGCTCACTGCAAGTTCACAATGCTGTAAATGCACCATCGCTGGTTGTATCACTCGGGGACACACTGGCGTTGATTGGTGACCGTCCCTCCATCTCCTCACCTCCAGGCGCACCGAGCGAAATAAAAACCAGAGGCACTTAAAAACAACCTCTCCCCTCCTTCCTTCTGGAGGAACATGGCGTCTGCTCGCCCCGCACACACTGTGAGGCTGTACCCTCTAAACACCCGCCTGCCACCGCCGAAAAGCATCGTTACCGTGAAATACGACTCTTTGGAGGTTGACACAGTCATTGTAGCTCCCGCGTCCTTGCGGAGCTGCAATGCGGGACACGGCAGCTGCTTCACACTGCAGCAGAAGAGTCCGGCTCCCGGAAAAAGAGGGTTGCTTTAGGGTCGCAGCCGCCATAAATACATGTGTACATTTACAAATATACAGAGATGGAGAAAAGGGGGGAGGGAGGGGAGGGCACTGAATGGAAAATTCCAAGCCGACTCCTAGTTATCTATTCCACTCACGCCTTTTTACACCTCACACACTCCTCTAATGTATTCAGCAATCAGTGGAGATGGGGGCTGTGTGTCAAGTTATCTGTACCCCTCCCCTCCCCGCACATGAGCACAGTACAAAACGCACAAGATGACGGCTCGGGACGTGCAAGTCATATCAATCAAACTCGTTGTTATGCAATTGCAGGCAGAGCTATAAATGCCTGTTAGGGCACGCACGCGCACACATGCACACAGGTAGATAACTGTCAAAGGGAATCCATCACAGGCACAGTCTGAGCCTGAAGTGCAAAACCTTCACGAGGAGCCGCTTCAGAGCTGGCGCTGGTTCAGCACCGCGGACAGCGCCGAGGTCCTCATAAACCACAATGACCTCAATCTGCATGTTTCTGCCAAATGAGGACATTTGGCGGGTTTTCACAGCTCCAAGGAACTTTCTCAGGACTGGTTTTAAAATGTAGGTGAAACTAGGGTTTAACCCTTTGAAACCTGGACTGACATCAGTTTCTATGTGCTGCATTCAGCCACCTTTCAAACGTATTTAAACCGTTAAAACCTGAACAATTGGGAAACAGGCAAAGAGTAACTTGGCAAGAGATGTACCACAAATTCCAGGAAATTGGGAAAAGGTGACTGCAGCCATGTTTCCAATAACCCTAAAATGCGCAAATTAAAATTGCAAATATAAAATACGTCTAATGAAAACGTGCATTTAGAAAAAAAAAATTCCATTTATCGCAAAAAAAGTTTTATGCTTATATGAGGGGTGGTATTTAAGGCGATTCAAAAAAGCCATATTTTGCAGAACCTCAAAGGAAACCCTTTTTTGTCCTTTCTAGGTCACATGATGCTATGGCTATTCACTTTTTGGTAGGAAATGGCTCCCTCATGACACAACAGGAGCTACAAAAGCTGTTATTGGATCGCATAACTCTTCAAAAGTTATGCAGATCATCCAGAAGTTTTGAATGCACAATTCCTCTGTGAAATTGTGGACTATCAGCTCCCAGAAATCCCTCATACGTGGGCGCTCCCACGTATAAGGGGCTCGCCTTTATATTATGGCTCCATAACACACCTATGTGGCCTTGGATTGGAAATAATGACGGCTAGTGCAGTGGCTGCAATAGCAATAAAGCTGCTAATGTTTTGAACATCCATCACCATGGTTACTGCGATGTTATCACCAGAGGAGAATTCACATAACATCACTCAATAAAAATAGAAGTTATCTTGCAAATTGAGTTTTATCGACATTTTGAAAATATCACTTAAGTTCTGAACAAATTTGTAATGCAAACCCATCTTATGACTTGAAATCAGTTACAATATGTTTTTTTACAGAAGAAAGAAAAGTATTATTAATATATATATTTGAAAAGGGGTAAAATATCCAGAAAATGATATATTTTTAAAACTTACAGTTATTATGATTATATAGGCCCATTTAAAATTATCTTGGTTTTTTTCTTTTTAGCACTTTTTCAGGTAATTTTGTTGTTTGTTTTTTTTTTTGGTAATTTTTCCCTATTTTCAGGGTATTTTCTTATAGCTTTATTAATGTCTTGCTCATTTTGGACAGTTTCTTGTAAAGCTGAAAAGGAAATCAAGCCAATTTGCTCAGGTTTCAAAGGGTTAATTTAAGGTTTAAGGTTAGCTATTCTATGTTGTTGTAGGGCCCAAGGAGTACATTAAATGGCCTTCATTTGGCAGACACTTTCCCTCAAAGCTATTACAATAAGTGTACTGAGCCTCCGTAGAAACAGGGCATCATCAAAAATCTTAAGTGCATTCCTTCAGGATAAACTACTGAGAGCGTACCAGTGTACTCTCAAGGTCACTGTTTTCAGTTTTTAAAAAACTGATTTAGAGAGTTTAGTCACCCCATATTGACATGAATGATAGAGACAAAATATTCTGCCTTTCACTGTAAAGCAGTGCAATTCAGCAGCACCACAAACAACAGCCTCCAAAATGAGCATTTAGTTTAATCAAAAGTGAAAACAGTTACAACAAAAACTGATTCTCATAACCGTAAGGTCATTCAAATTAAACTGTGTTAGTTTTAGCCAAGTTTTCTTTCTTTCTTTAGCCAGGTTTTCTTTAGGCTGAAATCATATGGGCCAGGTTGTTCAAAAAATTCAATCTGAATCAAAATGATCCAAATTTGGACATCCTACGTTTTGCTATAGGAATACAAAGTTTTCCAGATTACCAAATTCGGATAATCAGTGCTCTAAATGGGACTTCATATCACTGTGTAGGATACTGGCTACGTAATAATAACCCATTTTCAAAATTTGAGCCAATCCTACAGTCAAATTCCAATCAGATTATTTCTAAGAACTGGGCTCTGGATTTGAAATATTCACCTACCACAGATAAACATTGACAAATACTGTTGATTATTATTAATGAAAAAAAAATATTGTAACTATATTGTTAAAGCAACTCTTTTCGTTTTGTTCTTTGGCCACAGACCTCCTTCATTAGATTACCGTCACACATTTTTTTGTCATATGTTTTCTTATAAGGTTGATAAAGTGTTGGTTGGTAAGTATAAAGTTGATAAACAGCTGCTTAATTACACACCCAGCACACACAGAGCAACAACAGCGTGAGGTCTTGTCTCTGTCCTGATTAATTAAATTCAAACTTTTTCTCTGCTTTTAGCCTTGGCACCTCCTGAGATGCCAGGGACTCACGCCGTGTTTTTTTTTTTTTTTTTTAAATATGTATGAAAAAAAGCTTCATTTACAGCTTCAGCATATCTAGAGATACAGAATCTCGCTGATATTTTCGCATGACACATGCAATTTTCAGCAAAAATAGATAGGGGACACTAAAATACCTTTTACTACAATTTACAGTTCCAATGCCTTTATCTGTCTTTCCTGTTTCTGTTTTAAAATAAAAGCCCCCTGACAATGTTTCTGTGGATAGAATCCATTCAGTTTTTGACACAAGGCATTTTACTGTGATACATTTGCAGGCATGTGTTGTAAACAATGCAGTAGCTTTGATGGCCTCATTAATGAGGGGAGTATTGGCTTTTAATTGTAGAAAACAGTAGTTACAGCAGCAGGCAGCTCTGCAGCAGCGCTGCAGCAACAATGCTGCGAGCTTGGAAAGTGTGCAGGCTGCAGCAGTTCAGCGATGTTGCTGTCACACACTGCTCATACATGCAGTAGGGCCCTAGAGTCAGAGGCTCTTGAGCAGCTCAGTGCTCCGTTATGTTCACCAGCTGGTCCCCAGCTTTTGTCTGTGGGCTGTTTGGTGCCGGTCAAGTAGCCTAGCACAATATTAAGAAAACTGCTGCTGGTGGGAACTGAATAAAGATGACACTGAACTGAAACAGTGAAGTTTGAGGCCAGGAAACTAAAACAATGAGCCAAAAGATGTTAAAAAGAACCGTAGAGCAGAAGGGGATAATTCTCTGTGGGTTTATCACCAAGAGTGACTGAGTTTATATTACACATAGACATTTTCACTAATAATAATATACAAAATATTGATTAGTGCAGCTTTATTAAAAATGAAAATAATGTATAATAATACATATGTGAGTGCATATTCAAGCGACTGCCAGGATTAGGCGGTGAATAAAGAGAGAGGAACTGAAAGTCTGCCTTACTTTCCTGCACACTGTGTGTACACACCTTTTGAATACGTCTGCTTGAGAGAGACAAGGATATCAAAAGACAGAGGCAAAGCAGGACGTCCACAAGGAGAGAATCTAAATCAGAGACTGAAGAGGGGAGACGGAGATGAGACATCGAGACTAATACAGAGAGACAGAGAGGGTGAGTGAGGGACTGAAAGAGAGACAACAGCTCATCTCAACGCTGATTTGACATCTCCTAAATATCAGAGCATTTTGGTAAAGTTCAGCCATTGTCTGTGTTGACCTTCTCTCAGTTGGAAACCTGAACACCACGATATCCTATTGAACCATGAAGCCTGATGGATTTTCGTGTTGAGTTCATAATGGAGGACATCGAGGTCCATCTGCAAAACAACTCTGCAGTGACGGACTCCATGGAAATAAAATAGCAGCCATTATATGACGCCAGAGGAGGAAAACTTCAAAAGCCTCCAGATCAAAACATGTCTGACTTTGCTTCTGCTGTTTTTTTTTCAATAAAAAAATGATTTACTCATGTACAAATGGGAACAATGTTGAAAAATAACATCTGCACTTTACTCTTCTCTAATCAGCGCATTTCTTAGTGCAATTAAGAATTAGTTGTTTTTAAAAGTGACTCACTAATTTGATAATGTTTTAACTCCATTCAAGGATTACACGGCCCTCTGAGGGTAAGGAAACTTTACAGGCCCTGAGCTTAATGAAGCCTTTTTTTAAGAACAAGCCAAAAAAAACAAACCCCAAAAACAATGCTGTTTTTCTTGTTTCCTGAAACGCTGACCTTTTGAAAATTCAAGGTTTGCACCCGGTAGCAACGATTAAATGTCTTAGGAGAAAAGAAAAAGAGATGCAGGCTCACAGTTGGAAAGTGCAAGAGAGAAGTTAGGACTTTAAATTATATCCAGAATGCAACTTTTCAGATCTCTATGTGTGACCCTTTAGAGCAGACGTTCTCAAAGTCTGGACTCTGCAAATCAACCCAGACCCAACCCACATCTCATATTAGGAATACAATAATACAATGTAATGACTTGTGCATTTCCTACTTTGAAAAAAAAAGTTTTATACGTATCAGTAAATTGATAGGTTTGTAGAATAGTCTATTGTCATATTGTTACAGTGATCCTGGCCTGAGATTATATTTCCCAGCGTATGATGTTTAAGTCATCATGTGTCAGAGTTTAAGGTCGGCTAACAGGCATCTCTTCACAATTAACAAGTTAGTTAACGGCTAACAGGCGTTCACGTTCTGTCCTGCAGCCATGAGAAAGCAAGACTTTGGCGTCCTCTCTCAGTGTATATTACGTCATCAATTCTAGGATGTCACTATCCAAATGTGTAAATAAAAGAAAACTTGACCAGAAAAACTTAATTTCCAAAGATGAGTGAGGAGTGCTTTGGTTTAAGCAGCTGGTTGCAGTCAGCGACATTTTTTTTTCCGCTAGGCTTGATTGTATTTGTTTTTTGAATGTGCGTTGCTTGTAAGTTATGCGTGAGTTTGATGAAAGTCATTTGATTATCACCAATCATTCCAAAATCAATTCCACTGCATTTTTGCAAAATATTGCTTATATTGTCGGAAATACCACCTCATGGGAGCATAAAAACTTTTTTGCAATAAATGGGAGTTTTTCGATTGGCATGTTTCCAATACGTGTATTTTATATTCTCAGTTCAATTTGTGCAAATTGAGGATTAATGGAAACCCAACTACTATCTTCACATAAAAAATAGTTTGCTGCTCTGAATGTTGCATAGAGAACCTTTTATGTGGGAATGTCTAAGAGAAAATGAACTGTTATTGAAGCCAGGCTGAAACAAGAGGTAGGCTCTACAAAGTTTTGCTTGTTAATGTCTAAAGTAATTATTAATATCAGTTTGTTATTGTGCTGCAGCTGCAGAATGTTCCTCTCCAATCTGCCAGACAGTGACATTAATATGTATGTTGTCACCTATAAGCCACGGCCACATTGACCCTCCTTGTGCAATCTTTACTTCCTTGTGAAGTGTGCGCCTCATCAATTAGATTCCCGCCAATCAGAGAGGCCACTGTTTCCATAGAAACTTAGTTGGTTGGCTAGCAACCTGTACCAGTGATCAGCACCACTTCATCCTGGCTCCACTGTCAGACTGTGGATGTCTTTTTATTTCAGGGATGAGAAGAAAATCATTACAAATACCATTTAACCATGACTGAAACCATGACTGTTTAATCACTTCTTGTCATTATTAGTGAATCTATTTATATTGAGACATGGAGGGCTAAATGCATCATTAGTTTGGTATTAGATTTTAAACTCAAGATGTATTTTTGTTGGAAATGAAAGGGGAGGAAAATGAAAGCTTGTTTTCTGCCACTCAGATTTTACAGTGTTATTATTTTTTAATCTACTGCCCGGAGCTCTAACAGGTAGCTGGATGGTTTGCTTCAAAGCTTTTAAGATCTTCAGACTTTTCTGAAATGTCTCTTTACCAAATAAATGTAAAAAGGCTGGAGGGCCTATTAAAGAGCGAAACTTTGATGTTTTATAAACCCATCCTTGGATTATAGAGCATTATCAGACATGGCAGTTTTTTGAAGAATCTTAAACATGACTGTAATCTGAATGTAACCACATATTTCCACATATTTTAAATAGCAGCAGTGATTTTATTTTGAAAGCAGGCACAGTTGCGGCGTAGGAAAGTGTGAGTCTGATTGGATGAGTGAATCAGAAATGCCAAACTGTACTTTCGAGACCTCTGAAGGTGTCATGAGAGTAATTCAACCAAGCATCTGTGATGGGATTTGCCCACATGATTATTTCAGTGATATTTATGCTCCCACCAAATGCCCTTTTCTCCAACACTCAGGCCGGGTTTCTGCAAAGGCTCCCTGTTTAATCTAAAAGCACAAAGGGCACTAACGTTGGACCGAGTGTTTCGGTATATTAAACCTGTTCATATCCACGAGTCCTCGAACGGCTCCTATGTCGACGGCAGATTAAATGCAGATTAGGCTCCAGAGGTTTGGCTCTTTGCCATGAGAGATCCTAGACGTTGATTTGACCTGAAGAGTTTAGGCCGCACAAATCTGGATCAGCTTTTTTAAATAACTTACTGAAACTCAATTTTGCTTTCATGCATTTTAAGCTTTATGAATCCTTTTTTTAATTACAGTACCTTGTTTTTTGCTTCAGTTGTTGATCCGATTGTTTTTCTGATAATGTTGCTGCTAATCACTGACTTTCCCAGGTTGTGATCAATAAAAAAAATAAATAAATAAATCTACTTAGCATGTAGTTTATTGAAAATCACTCATTTTGTGTGTTTTCTAAAAGCATAGTGGGATCATGACCTGATATTTGAAGGGTTAAAATTCTGAAAATTAATGAATGTTTGATATTTATGATCAGGACTGATGTTGGTTAAGAAGAAAAACTCAATGAAAGTAAAATAATATTAATGTATTATATCTCTAAAAAGATTTTGAAAAACACATTTTGTGTGTAGAGTGATACATGTGTGTAATATTAGAGCGGCCCTAAGGGTTAATAATTTACTTTGAAGTCAGAATAATTAGTAGGACAAATGTTTTGTTATTAAAATATGAAATGATTCTGTTTCCTTTTTAGAGTTAATCTAATTGAGTTCAGTTCATTCATATTCATTTGACTTATTACCACAGGGCATAATGTCCTTAAACTACCTGCTGCTGCTCATATCTGTCTTATGTCTGTTTTTGTGAAGCTATTATGTAAGTAAGATGTTCTGTTATTGCGTTTGCTTTGTTGAAATGTAATTTATTGTATTTCAATTGCAGCTCACGTCTACATGTTCTGCTTATATCTTATAACTGATGTGCTGTACATCCTGATTCCTGTTTTCAAACTTGAAACAGGAAACTCGATTTTTGCTGCCAAATTCACACCTGTCCAGGGACTGCAGATGGAAACTAGCCTCCTGGCTAATTCTGGCATATTTACCGAAATGTTTATTAATAAGCACTGTCCCAGAGAAATTAACTGAATAAACACAACTATTTCCATTGCACAAACAAAAACATGCATTTCAAAATGTCAAAACAACAAAGCTCTTGTCTGCTGGGCTCATCTCTCTAATTTCCTCTGTCGTGATCCACAGAGCCCTCCAGGTTCCACTTCAACAAACCGGAGAACTACATCAGCATGTACCACCAGGAAGGGAGCGACACGCTGTACGTGGGCGGCCAGGCGATGATCTATGTGTTGACGTTCACTAACAGAGGGGTCCGCGACCTGCAGGTAAACTTAACTTTCAGCTGCTTTAGCTGTCGCGCATGCAGACACTTTAATAGGACGTTTTGGGAGATTTAATCTCTCAGTTTGAGGCAGTCTTTTATAATGGAAGCACTCAGCTGCCATGCAGAGAGCAGTTATGAACGACCAGCTGCCAGCTACAAATTGAAATATTAAACGTCGTCTTTAAGTCAGTTCATTTCACAAAGCACTTGCAACTAACTGATATTTGGAGAAGCTGTTCAGTCATAACACTCAGGCAGCAAGGACTTGAACTTTAAAGCAGAGGTAGAGGCCCTGCAAACTTTTTATATACAGACAAATGCAGTTTCACTTATGTTGCC
This sequence comes from Plectropomus leopardus, assembly GCF_008729295.1. Classification (NCBI taxonomy): domain Eukaryota; kingdom Metazoa; phylum Chordata; class Actinopteri; order Perciformes; family Serranidae; genus Plectropomus; species Plectropomus leopardus. Next base: position 33,436,405 of record NC_056469.1, on the reverse strand, counting down.
TAATTAACCCTTACACTAGCTTTTCAATCTCTCAAACCTGAAAAAAGTGATTTGATTTCTTTCAAAAACATGGGAAAAAAAACATAATCAGGAACTTAGCAAGAAATGTTCCGCAAACTGCAAAAAAAAAAAAAAAAGACTGGTTAAAGGAGAAAATGAGGTGGATTATTAGAAACTTTCAAAGAAATGATGGAAAATATCCAGAAAATAATATTTATGATTGTCTTATTATATTTGATGTTATGTTACAGAATTACAAGGTTTTTTCAGCACTTTCTTGGTGTGATATTCATTAATTTTTTAGCTTATTTTGCAGGTAATTTTTTGGGCCATTTCTAGTGAAGTTGCTTGTTGCCCTTCCAATGTTTTTGAAAGAAATCAAGCCAATTTTCCCAGATTTCAAAGGATTAAACCTCCTCTTCAAACTACTGTATGTGTTCTGTGTGTGCTTCATTGACAGTAAGGAAAGCACTATGCTGCGTTCCATTACAAATTGGAAGTCAATAATTCGTTTTTCCGACTTCTGATCTAAATACGTTCAAGTGCATCTGCCCAGGCAAAACATGGATGCCTGCAGGGAACTCATGTTTGTTTAGCTCGCCACTGAACATCAGAAGCATGCATGAGAAACTCCATGTCCAATTAAAAACTTGATCTTTGGATCTTACATTAGGCTACCTGCAAATTTATTGATGTAGGTCGCTAACAGAGATGGGAGGTGTAGGTTAAGAGGCTACAACAAGCTTGAAAAAACTTCTATAAACACAAATCAGCTGAATGGAAATGCCACTACAAACTTGTTATAGCACATTTAGCAACACAAACACTAGAGTTAAACTTGACGACCAGGTAATTCTGCTTTCCATTTACTGTGTGTGCTGCCACACTGCTGTGACCTTAACTCTACTGACTTGGTGTGCATAGATCTTTCCTGAGTTTCTGACTTGGAGTCCCGACTTGAAAGGCCAGTCCATGGCACAATTTGGAGTCGGAGGTCGTTTTTGTTTGTACAGGGATTAAACAAGCCAGCTATGGGTCAATAAGTGAGGTGTTGGTGTATTTTTGAATTTTGGAGGGAGCCAGGCTGGTTGTGTCCTCCTGCCTCAGGGTTCTTTTACCCCCAAACATGGTACACCAGCCTCTTCTGGATGACAACAAATATAGTTTCCCTCCTGCTGTGAGGCCGCCACGGTGAGCCAGAGAGGGCAGAGAGAGAGACGAGATGGCCGACCACTGACCCACTTCAGCAGCCGAGGGCAGGAAGTTGGGTCATGCATACATTGACGAAGCGACACATATCTCTCCCTGTGAGGAAAGAAAACATCATTCACAGAGATAATAATGTTAACATAGGCTCCAGATTACACAGTGTGGGGGCTGCACTGTTAGCACTGACAGATTGAAGTGACTGTAAGTGATGTTTCATCCAAATATGACTATGCCCTATTTCTTGGAATGATTACAGGCTTAGTGTCTGGTTTTCCTCCGTGGAGACGACGACAGGTGGAAAAACACCAGTCAGTGATGTGTTTGGCATTGAAGGATGATTTTGATGTTTTACGGTGTGCTTTTAAATGACATTTTGTAGAGAGTTATTTCAGGTGCAGGATAGTTCAGCCGAGCGTGACTGTAAAAAAAACAACGATTTCCAGTTCTTGGAAACAGCAACACAGAATGAGAGAGTTCTTCTTTTGTGAGATTCAACAGTAGTAGTGGGAGACATTCATTACTGAAGGGTCACTGAAGTCAGTTATCTGCTTTGCGATGGAGAGACAAAGCTTGTTTGACTGAAGGGCACGTTGTGCAGCCGTTGTCTCAAAAGGATAAATTCATTCTGCCTCTTTGTGCTGCTCCATCTATTACTCTCTTCCACCTACATGCACTGAGATCAAAGTTGGCGGCCATTCTTTTGAGGGTTGTTGAAAAGGGATTGTGGGAAATGCGTAGTACAGGAAGCAGGTTGAAGAAACACAGGTTTGCAGCAAAAACATTAAAGACAAACTTAATGACACAATAAGTCCTTGAATGCAGTAAACATCACAGAGTGGTGTTAGGCAAGAGGGTGGATGTTTTCTGTGAGGATTGTGTTTTAGCAGCTGCAGCAAGGTCACAGATTTCTTGCTGAAACGGGGCAGTGCAAAAGAATTTGGCTCAAACTAAATAGTCCTTCCTCCCACAGATCCCAGCAGCATCTGACCAGACTGCTATTGATACCTGCAAAGCAAAGGCTGCACCACTCGAGGTACAAGCTCACCCCCACTGTCAGCACCTCCATCCCTTCTGCAAAACGCCTCCCTCCTCCGTCACTGTGTCATCATCATCGTGATCAATGTCATTATGTTTGTCATCATCATCCTCATCATCCTCTGCAGTTGCACCACAGTCAGTTTTTTGAGTTTTAATTCAGTTATGTCACTTTGTTTTTTGCCCACACTTAAATCCACACAGCGGAATATAAAGACAAATAAATGCATAAAAAATGCAAATATATACAGATGAGATAAAATTACACAGGAGACAGCTTCACCTCAAAACAAACACAGATGAGTGAGCTGTTGATAATTGCACTGCATAATTGCATGAGATTCCATAGAGAGACTCGCTGAATACCAAGAGATTAATACAATATTCACCCTGAGAGAACAGCGTTAATGTGAAATGCTCCGAGGCGCCGGAATAATCTTATGAAGAAGTACCTGCTTGTCACAGAAAATAAAAAAATCCAAATGACAAAAAAGAAGAAGGTGCTTGACAAAAGAATCAGATATCTTATTTATTTTTTTTTACTATTTCACATCATTCAGTAATCCAATAGTTTCCACATTCATTTTGAAACTGTTGCACGATTAAAGGAAATTAACGAGATCACTGAAACTAATTTCCATTTTACCTAAGGTCAGATTCTGCATTTGCTCAATACTTAAAGGGGAATTAATATTCACCTGCTGTGACCCTGCTGAGCCACATTTGATACTTCACACACTTTGGATATTTAAGGCTTTAGTTGACCAAAGGAAATCCTGGTTGACTGAAATTGTATCGACTCTTCAAGCAGTTGATTGGTTGATGGGGAATTAAAAAAATCTGCATGTTATCTCTTGATTCACCAAATAAATTGTCACTCTACCCGGCAGTGTTGTGTTTCCACTGGGGATGTCCCAATCAAATCAAGCCTGATCAATGCATTTTTTTATTAATCGGGATTGGTTAGTTTGAGCACGCGCCCCATCCAATCGTTCATTTAATTCCACCGTCACATAGCGTCATAAATGGAGTGCATGCTTTGCAGCAGATGTTCAGATTTTATTGTCATGCTGTTACTCCGATAAGTAGAAACTGATCTTTTATTCATGTTCAATTTAAACTGCTCCACCACTTTAAGTAGAACTGACATTTTGGTTGAACTGTAATACTATAATGAGCTGAATTGTGGCCAATTTTTATTTGTTGTGACTGAGAGTTTTAAAGTTCGGCTATAACATGACTTTGAAGTGGAATTCTGATTATATTATTCATTCATAATGTTCTGTACTTATATTACAATGTTGCACAAAGTGGATTTGAGAGCAATTTCTGAAGGCACATTTCAGTTTGTTTACTTGGTTATTCTGTTGAAAAAAACAAATGCCACACTAAGTGGAATTGCGAGCAATTTCTTAAGACATTTTAGTTTGTTTACTTGGTTATTTTATGAAAAAAACAAACAAATGCTGCACTGAGTGGAATTGTGATAAGAGCTTCATAAAAGTATTTCTAGAGTGTTTACTTTGTCATTTTGTTAAAATAAAATAAAAAACCCTGGAACTGTTGAATGCAGAATTTTGCAGAGCTACTAAACTGTCAAGTATACACACTGGATTCATTTTAATAACTTTAAAGTACTTAAAGTTTGCATTGTGCAGCTGGATTATCCAAAATAAATAAATGCAAGTGTCAGGTCGGCAGATCGTGAAAGGGGGCAAATAATATTGATCGGGACATCCTTAGAGTCCACTAAAGCATTGCCTGCATGTTTGGTGTTTACGTTCTGGTTGCCGAGATTTAAAAAAAAGATCAACTTTTGGTGAAACGCTGCTCTCAGGAGGAGACAAATACCGCAAAGACCAACCATCACATCCTACTGGGACAAGTGCTGAACAACAACAGTGGATGTGAATGAATACTGCTGGCCACACACTGATTGATTTGACCTCTTTCTGTTTGTGTGGACGTTTTTTACTTCTGGGAATATTTTGTATCATAGCAACAAGACCCAACCAAAGAGTCTCAGCTAAAAAACAAACAAACTGCACCTCAAACGTGTTCTTGCGCTCCCAGATGGTCGTTTTCAGAGGAGCGCTTGGTGTTTTCAGCCTGGAAAAAAACACTTTGGTGGACACATGGCCTCAAAGAAATAGCATCGACCAATGAGAATTTCATCAGAAAAAAGTGACCAACTAATCAACTAGCAAGTGGCCACTCTACAAATGTGATTATGCTCTCTATCGGGATGTGAGCATTCTTTGCTGTTATCAGAATTTGAACCACTGATTTATAAAAGGTCCCAAATAGTCATATCAGCTTATTATTTTCATGTCATTTATGTGTGGGAAACCTTCAAAAATCAGTCGGACTTGGTTGCTACTTTTTTTCAAAGTGTGACCTCATCTGAGAGCTGTGCCCAGAAAGCAGTGCTGAATACAAAAAAATAAGAAGATAAGAAGAAACACAGAGCAGAGTGTAGAGTCTCTGCAGATAAATACAGCGCCACACACTGAGAGCAGGTCAGAAGTGATGATTGAAAGGGATTACCTCAGTATGAGTCTATACATTGTTTTTCCTGCAGTGTATACCTTGAAAGTAACATGAGTGCTTTGAAAGTAAACTCTTCCTTATATCAGATTTACTGTAGCTTGTTCAGAGGCTACATACAGCTGTTAAAAATCAGTTTTCCCATAGTTCTAGTTCTGAGATGCTGAATCCCGCGTCTGCACAACAAATTCACCCTCAGGTGCTAATAAAGAAACCTTGAAGTTCAATGGGGTCTGTCGGGCCTGTAAACTGCAGTTAGGTTTAACAAAGGAGAGATATTCCAATTTTAACACAACATAAAGTGTTCTCTGTAAAAGCAGAATGACAACCAGAGTCTAACATGCTGTCATCAGGACATGAATGCTTTTACAATTCAAGTGGCTTAGATTCTACCATTTCCACATTTCCACCCATATCGGAGCTAAAACCCTTCACAGCCGTGAGCAACATCAAAGCAAAGTGTTACTGGAGTTACATCTCGAAACAAAGAGGGAACCGTCAGAGCAGCAGCTTCCAGAGACTCTGACAGTGGCAGATGGTGGAAAATGAGAACGCTCTGAGTGATGCAGTAAATTTCCCCCCAATAAAGCCGATGGCGGCGGGTAGGGGAATGAAGGACAGGATGCAACATCCTTCAGTGACAGACAGCAGCGAGGATTGTGGAAAACATTACTGCAGAGTGAGATGAAGATCAGAGGTTCACAGAAGGTAACACACCTGATGTGACAGACGGTATTTCCAACTATCTCCGAGCTTTAGTTTGTCTGGAGTACACACATTCTCCCAAAGCTCCACGAGCAAATACACCAACAGCAATCCTTTACACCAAACTGTCTGCATACAAACCACAGAAGCGTTTCCTAAATTAACTCTCCAACAGGTGGATGACAGAAAAGCTTGTGTATGACCATTAACAGATGCAGTTTTAAACATGTTTTAAAACTGTCTTGCACCAAAACGTTTTAATGTCAGAACCACAGTCCTAGATTTTGGTCACAGGCCAGAACTTAGCAAACATGTCCAAACTCACAAAGTATTTCTCTCAAGAACATAAGGAGACAAAGTAAAAAGTGTACACTCGCACACAAATTACCCAGCCCACCCACTCGCCTACACATCCCCCTACACATCCACCTACACACACTTACACAAGCTCTGGTCCTGCTTTTTGGACTTGGCGATGTACTTCCTCCATCTCCAGTTTTCACTCAGATTTTTTGATTTGATTTCTTAAAAGCACTTTTTTGTTAAAGACAACAAACGTGACTCAATGCTAGCACCACTGCGACCTAAAATCAGAATTCACCCTTCAGGTTGTCTTCAGTATTCATTTTCATCCTCCATCCTGTGATGCCTTTGAGAGAGCAGTCCATTTTCTGTACTTAATGAATAAGTGATGCATATGGAGTATAGCAGTGCTGTACTGCAGGGCTAAGCCTCCTGTGTGCTGTCTGCCAAAAATGTTCAGTGCATGGATCACCTCCAATTTTTCTTAAATCTCTCTCTCTCTCTCTCTCTCTCTCTCTCTTTAAGCAATCTGCTTTTTCTCTCCTAATCTGTTTTATGTTGTACTCCTGCTTTGTTTCTCCATCCCTCTGTTCCACCTTCCTCTCCTCTGTTTGTTTTTCTCGCTCCCTCACTCTTTCCTTGTTTTCTCTCCCTTTGTGCTGCCTATTTCTCTCTAATCACTTTTTCACATATTCTCTACTGTCTTTATCTCTTTTGCCTTCGTGTCTCTCTGTATCTTTAATCCCTCTCTCAATCTGACTGTTTTTACTCTCCTTTTTTCCTCTCGCCTCTGCCTCATTTTCTGCCTTTGTCCCTCTGTTTCACCGCCTCTTTCTCTCACAGCTGGAGTGCGATAATTTCATCACCGTCATTCAGAAAGTAAACGACACAATGATAATATGTGGAACAAATGCTGGAAGCCCCAGGTGCTGGATGCTGGTAAGAGTTTCTTCAGACACATTCCTTGAAATGATATTCTATATCCTTTTGCAGCCACTTTGAATGTGCCACTCTCTATTGGTTGCCGCTGAAGCTGCAACTCCTCGTGTCTAAACAGTGTTACAGACGATTGCAATTAGCATTTATTTATTTGCTCACTTATTGCTTCTGCTGGTTTGATGAAGGGTGGGGGTTATTTATTTCTATGGAGGATGTTTACACTCAATAATGAATATGTGCCCTTACAGAAAGGTTTAAATCTTCTAAACCGTGCGTGGTGACAAACAGGTCTTTGGTTAACAAACTGCAAGATGTTTAATGCATGATGATGATTGGCTGCAATGAACAGAGTTTAGACTTTCTCTGGGCTCCAACACTTCCTCCCTCCCCTCCTGCAGGTGAATGACACTGTGCTGACTGACGTCCAAGGCAACGGGCAGATAGCGTCGGCCTCCGACATCTCGCCACCCTACCCTTCCCAGAGGTCCATCAGCCTGCCTGCAGGTAACAAACGCAACAAAAAAATACACAGGTCTGCCAGCAGAGGTTCATGATTCACAGGGAGGAAATAGAATAAAACATTACAAAAACACAGATTTTTCATGGTTTTGTATCAACACAAGGAAGACACTGCTATAAAACATCCAATCAATTTCAATTTAATTGTATTATTTGTCCCAGAGGGGAATTTGTGTTGCAGCAAGTGTAAAAACATAAGAAAAATAATTGAAAGGCATTAAACACATAGCATACAACAGCCAACATTAATCTGTGTGCAGGGAGACTTGCATCAATGCACAAAAAAGCTCCACAGGAGCAGATTAATAAGAGTCCACCAGAACTCTGTTGGGCCTGTAATAATTCAGCTGACATTAAAAATGACAAATATATCCTGACAATGTAACGGTTTCATCACCATTAACAGGTCATGACAGCATATAATATAATGCAGCATCAGGACCGGCAACATGAAGGCCGAAGCTGCAGTATAACTCACAATATATACTGTTACTGTCACTCTACCATGGATATCGTCATCATCATCAATACTACAAGTACAATATGTAATACTACTGCCATCCAATCATTGTCGTCATTATCAATACAATACATATAATATGTAATGTTACAGATTCCTGACCAAGACTAGCTGCCAGTTACTATTTAAGTCATTTTAAGGACCTCACCATGTTTCTTTTCCCTAAACCTAACCACGGTAACTTAATAGCTGAAACCAAACCTCCATACCATAACGTTTATCTTTATGTACATCATTTGTGGGGTGCTGAAAGCAAAAGGGTTTATAAAATGTAATAAGACACATTTTAAATAGAGAATAAAAAGAAGGGAAGGATTAGAAGAAATTAAAAAATTTAAAAATAAAAACAGGGGTAAAAATTGTCCAATGAGTCGGCTAAAAGGATAGCCCAATAAGCTACATATTAAAAACCAAATTAAAGTAAATGAAATAGAAAAATAAATAAAGCCAAATGAAAAGCTCCCTTGGTTTTAGACACAATTTGCCTCCCAAAGTTCATCAAAGTTGAGCTCAGTTTGCCACAAGGAAAGCCTCTGATGATGATTATGAAAAAGAACTGAATTTGGGATTTGGCCATCGTAAAATGCTAGTATGACCAGAAGTAATAACTGTGATCTGAAGCACTGAGCAGTTTTTCCTGATAGACGTCTTACTGAGTTCCAGTTTATCAGAAGAAGCGTCACCATCTCAGAAGTCTCATCTTTTTTCTTTTCCAAAGGTGTCACTTTTTCAAATATCTTATTTTGGAACAAAGCTGTTTTCAACTCTTTATATTAACTTTGCTCATTTGAGTCGGGAGCAGCAGAGCGACACACTCGTGAGTCCCGGGAGTGATCCGGCTCTTATTATCGCTCTCTATTCATAACATGCAAATGAGTCGACGCTTTTAACTAAAGTACCTCACAATCATTTCAAAGAGCCAATCCTCCAATAGATTGGTCTGTTAGTAGAGTTTAATAAATCACGTAGAGCCTGGATAAAATATACCACCTTAAACAAGAGCGAATATGTTGCCTCTAAAAAAATACATGCAAACTGGTTAATCTGCCTGCAAACATCACTCTTACTTTTTCCTAAGTTTCGAGTAAACTTTTTGAATTAAAGTCAGGAAAATCATTTCTGACTTTGAGACCCTTAATTTGAGTGAGCAGCTTTTGAATCAATTTTGCAATAAAATGAGTCTCACTTAAGTGAAGGTTATTGAGTGAGTGATGCAGTTCAGTGCGGAGCTGAATCAAGGTCCTTATCTCTCAGTGTTCGAGCCTCTCTCTACCTACACTATTTATCTGCATAGAGAAGTTAAAGAAGAACTTTATTAATCCCTCTTGGGAAAATTCAATTTTCAAGAGAACTGGACAAACCCAGTTTAAAGCATTACTGCAAACACATCAGTTTTATTTAATTAAGCCCAAAACACTAATTTGTCTCAAAGGCTTTTGCAATTTGTACAGAATACAACAACATCTTCCCTCAGACCCTCTGAAGATACAGAAATACTCCCATCTTCATGTTTCCTCCACCAACTATCCCAAAAAGTATTAACAGGAAGAGAAAAAACACTAAATGAATGGGGCTGACATCACCTGAGGACGTTCTGAGAGGATTTTACTCGACATGATTTGTAATTATTGTCTTCCCGTGCCTCAGCAGATCATACGTGTAGCCCAATTTGTCAACTGTAACATCACCAGGGGATCTCACCACCCTGAGTGCCAAAGCACACGAGAGTCAGCCATCTGCCGCTGTGCACTCACATGGAGAAAATCATGTAAAACTAAAATGGAGCTGTAGCACAGCTGACTGCACAAACAGACTCAGAAAGAATTCAAACATAAGTTTTACAGACTCCTGGATGCTGAGAGTGGAGAAGGATGTGTAAATTTCTTTTTTTTCCCTGTCCACCGATAACCAGACTATCCTCTGAAGTCCTGGTGCATCAGATCAGGCTGACACATCCTTTAAGGCATGTGTATGCATGTATCTGCCCTGCAGGTTTATTTGACTCCCAGTGCTTCCTCAGTGTCAAGGCACATACATATGTATCTCTGGAAACTCAATATCTGGCCACATTTTTACAGACTGTCTGCTACATCGCATCAGTCAGTGTCGTTGCCAATGGCAATCTTCTCAAGAGTTTTATTATTTTCCTCTCAGCATCACAGCTCTCCCGTTACACAGCAGCCACTGTTCTTCACTTTGCCACACAGCGACAGTGAAAAGGTTGTATTATATAAAGAAGTGAAAGTGCATATCCTCTATAGTGGCAAACTTGAACCATTTGATAATAATACAAGACTGCAAAGAAAATCAACTCAGTCAGCAGAATATATGTTGTGCGTTTCTGCAAATGACAGGTTTATTTTTTATGTATGGCGGGTACATTGAAACTTTACGTTTCTTCATGTTTCAGCAACCCTTTTGGTAAACGTGCAGTTATGTCTTGGCACAAAACCACTTGGTTATAGGTAACATTTAGACGAGAACATCCCTACTAAAAACAGAAAAGTCTCTCCTTTGCATTTTTAAAAATATTGGCATTCATATGTTAACGTTGTTAACGATCCTCGTGTACACAGATCCGCAATAACAACCAAAAATGCTGCAGTATGCATGTCAGGCCAGTAGTTAGCAGCAAACTTTGCAATGACTCACCGTAGTAGAAGACCATACGCATGAGCATAGTGCAGCTGTGACGTCACCGTTCTCACAGGATCCGCTCATTGCAGGTTTACACGGTCACAGAAGGGGTGGGGTTTTCAAAAGATTACACTCTGGATCCCAGTTTCAAAACGTTGCCTTTCAAGGCCCCCAAAATGCCGTTGACAAGTGAACAAAAGGCCATTGAAACTGCCCCATAGTGAGGAAAAGATCATGTTTTGGCCTTAAATACCCATTTTTTGTTCCACTATTGTGGGAAGAAACGTAGCGCATTTTTAAAAAATCAATCACTTTTTTTGGCAGTATCCCTGGTGGACTGCTTGGTCAGCACTGTTCACAACTTCATATGACACACTAGGTATCCCTCTGCATCTGTTGTAGATGTCTGAGGTCGGCGTGTCAATTTACACCTGTTGAATGTGCCTTTTTAAAATACTCTTCAAACTTTTATATCCTTGTGCAACAAAAGTACCTAGTTAGGTTTAGGAACAACTGGTTTAGTTGATCATTCATAAGGGAAGCAAACAGTGTGCTCCAGGGTGAAAGTTTGTTGGAGCCATCCACACCCCCCTCCTGCCTGCCCTATAGGGACTTTCTAGCTCCAGCAACAAGTTTTGTTGTTTGCTGGTGTTGAACAGTGGTTTGCAGCTCAGCAGGTGTCTCTCTCCTGGGTTTCATCAATCCACTATCCCCTCCAGCTCCTGATGACAAAGTCAGCTCATATATTACATCACTTACATCACAAATGCTGATATGATATGTATGAAACATACAGATGTAACATATTGCAAAAATGTGCATCCATCATTTTTTTAAGTGAGTAGGCGGAATACAACGCTATGTTTTTCAAACCCAGCTGAGTTTGAATGAACAAAAGACTGTTGTCTGGGAAGTAATTCATCAATTTCAAAAGCCCACCATAAGGACTTGAGTTCCCTACACCTCTCCACAGGGAGTGAAACTCCTAATTGTGTGATATTGAGCAGTGCGGGGGTCACATTAACTAAACAGAGACATTTTAAATTAAAACAACCTTCCAGCCGATGACAAGGGGCAGACAAAGTGTCTGTTTGTTAAACCGTCCGATGCAGACGGATCGTTTGTGGAGACACTCAGAAATTAGTGAGAGGTTAGTTTGCGCCGCAGGACACTTGCTCAGAAGGAGATCGATTGTTGGAGACGACCCTTTGCTTGAGTCGAGCAGCTTTCTAATAACGATGAGACCTAATTAAGATGTTACTGCTACATTTCAAATGCTTCCCCGCCGCATCGCTATGGAGACAGAGCTCTAAGTGGGGTTGTAAGGATGTGGTGATTGGTGGCGTCTCATCAGTGCAGTCAGCTGCTCTGCCTTGATGTCTTCTTTGCTCTTGCACTCCCTTTCCTCCTTCCCCAGTTTTTTAATACTGTCTTTGGTCTCCTGGGCCTCCTCTTTTCTGTCTTCAATCTCCCTGTCGGTGTTTAATGTTCTCCCTCTGTATCTGCCTTCCCTGCAGCTTCACTCAGTCCCCTCTGTGTCACTGCCGTCTCTCTTCCGCTCCCTCTGAACCTTTGTCTTTTTTTACCCACTCTTCACCCTCTCTTCTCTCCTCGCTTTGTGTCTCTCCGTCTCAGATGGAAGTCTGTATTCTGCCATGTCGTCGGTGGCGGGTCACGCCGGCTCCATCCGCCGTACGTTTGGCTCCCAGAAACTCCTGAAGACGGAGAACGTTTGGCTGCTGAGTGAGTAGGAGGAGAGTCACGCAGAGAATGTACAGGTTTAGACTAATGAATGTGGAGATGGTGGGTGGTTCTCTCTGTAAATCCACCACTATCATTCCCACATGTAGGTGTATTCACTGTCACTGTGTGTATGGTTTGGATCACGTTATATATCCACTGAGATCAGACGTTTACACTGCTGACTCTAACATTGACACTTAATATCAGCATAAACCTCTGACGCTCTGCTCAGCTGTTTGGTAGGGCACATTTTGAGTCACTATATCTTTATAAAAAATGCAAACTTAACTATCTGAGCTATCTTTACCATTCAGTTTTTTAGCTTTGTTATGCTAAAAAAAACAAACAAAAAAAACCCCACTAAATGTCGCTGTGTCTTTAAATAATCTGCTCTTACAGTTTGCCTCCGACAAGAAATTACACTGCAGACATGAGCAGTCTGTGTGGTGGGATTTTCAAAGACATTTTATAGTTTTCAGTCATCAGATTAATGTGACTTTATACAAAAAATAAAACTCTAATAAGGGTCCAAAACTTGCTCTACCAAACGGTTGATTTGGCCCTTTGTGGTAAAGGGAGTGAAGCTAACCAACTAAAATCAAAACTGAATATTTGCTGAAGCATAAATAGATTTCTGATCATTCATTTTTGTTTAATGGTATTATCCATCATGTATATGGTGAAAATATATGAAAGTATATTTTTTAAGGTTTAAAACCATGTTTTACTGTTGAGCTGGCCTTTTATGGTAAAGTAGTGATGCTTAGATAAAAAAAATTACATTTTTATGAGATAAAAAAGGAGTACTATTCACTGCTAGTAAAATATATGAAATGCTATTCCATATATTTGATCAAATAAATATTATCAGCATGACATTTCATCGTTTCTGAGATGTTTTTTAAGTTCTGTAATGGTAAAATATATAGAATACATACATGAAAATCTTGGAAATCTCTGGAAATCTCTGGAAACAAACACTGATTGTTGTTTTTATCCGGAAACAAAGTGATAATTTCTCATCAGATATGTTTAAATCTTGTCACCAGATCCACAGTTTGCCGGTGCAGCCATAATCCCATCTTCACTAAAGTACAAAGAGGAGATCTACTTCTTCTTCAGTGAGATCAACAAAACAGCCAGAGTGGACGAGGAGCCATACAGGGCTCGCATCGGCCGGATCTGCACGGTAAAAATCATATTATGCTTGTGTTTGGGGGAATGTGAAAAAAGTTGGGTCTTTGTGTTTATCTACTTTGCAGCTTCTTATGACATTGCATATATTTGAGCTGTGAGCAGACAGTCAAAGGATGCTTTTCCTTGAGAATAATCTGTAAAGGCCTGGAGATTTTGAGAATGCTGAAAGAAAACCACAGTTTTTTTTTTATTTTGGGTGAACTGTAAAGGATTAAACACTTCAAAGTTTGAGCAAATCCCAAATGTGCAGAGTGCAGCGTAGTACAAGGTGACAGAGCACTGCTGTCTTTTAGAGTTTGTTTTCTTGTGTCTGCATTTTCTAAACATGTTTCTGGTTTTATATTCTGAACAATAAATGGACAGAATGTCAAACTGTGGGTTTTTAGAGAAGTTCTGCATGATTTAAGCGCTGCAGCAGCAGCAGCTCTGCGAACAAACTGGAGACCATGTGGCCTTTTTAACACTTTCCAATCAGTGTTAAAGCCAAAGCAGGTGTTCTCCAATCAGCTGCCAAATGCCACACACCTACTGCTCTGTGTGACTCATGACTCCCTGAAAAACTCCTCAAAAGGAATCCACACACATTTAAAGATAAATTAAAACAGCAGAAAAGTATTTTTTTCATTACCTTTTATCTGTTTTGCAATTTTTTTTAAACTTTTTTTTTTTTTTTTTTTTTTTTACAGTTTTACAGTTTACAGTTTTTGTCTTTTCTTTCTCTGGTATTTGTGTGGTTGTTTTCTTTTGCTGATTTAACACTTTTTAACCTGAGCAAATTGGTTTGATTTCTTTAAAGAACATGGCAAAAGGCAATGAGCAACTTAACAACACATGGCTACAAAGAAAATGGCAAGAAATTTGTAAAAAGTCATAAGAAAATATAGCTGAAAAAAAAACAAAAAAGGATGATAAGAAAAGTTAAAAAAAAAATAAAAATCTATCATTGTGATAATGATAAATATCCATTTCTGGACATTTTTTAAAATTATTATTAATATTATCATTAATCATTATTATTATTATTATTTATTTTATCTTTTTTATTTTGTAATAATCCTTTTTTTATTTTGTAAAAAATCCCTTTTTTTACGAATTTCTCAGAATTTGTGGATGCCAAGATGATCATTGTTTTTTTGTTCCCCATGTTTTTTTTAAAATAAATCTAACCAATTCACTCAGGTTTCAGTGGGTTAAAAAGCTTGAAAAGGCATCTGAGCGCGGCACAAATAAACTGATGTCGATCCAGATTTCAATACTCATCCTAACTTAGACCTGCACCAGAACTTTATTTTCATAAAGCTTCAATTAAAGTAGACAAAATATATCTTGGATCAATCTGAGGACTGAGTGCTCAAAAATAAAAGCAAGCAACATCTCTGTTTCCCCTCCAAAATGCCAGAGTAGAGGGAGGGAAAGGGACTCCTGGCATCCCGGGTTAGGTGTCAGCGTCAATTCCTGGCAGGGGACACAAAGTAAAATTCTGAATCAATTTGGCGACTGGTCTGTCCCGTTGCGAATTTGTTGTCACGGTGCTTTTATGTTGTTTCCAGGTGGACGAAGGGGGCATCAAAGCCCTGCTGACGGACTCGTGGACCACCTTCATGAAGGCGCGGGTGATGTGCGGTGCAGGAAACACTCAGCAGCAGTACAACAACATGAAGCAGGCGGTTGTGCTGACAGCGCAGGACAAGAGGGCCGGAGTTCTGTACGGCCTGTTTTCAAACGCATGGTGAGCCACAGTTATGAGAATTACACCATGAATTTCAATGTTTTTATGCTCTTTCAGGTATGTGGGGAAACAAAACAAAGCACAAAGAGGCTTTGTTGTGTGACTCACCGGATGTACACTGTGGCTATAAATCTGCCTGTGGTCGCCCAATTAAGCCAGCATGCTTCCTTCCTTCCGCTATCTGCGTGTTACCCATAGATTTATAATTATACCAAGATATTGGACCCCAAAATGGTGCCTATTCTGTCCAATAGAGTTGCTCGGTTGACACACACACCAAAAAGTTTCTAGCTTCAAGGTATTTCTGTGGAATACGGCCCACTGGAACTGCAAAGTAGTGTTTCTCCTGTTGACTCTTGAGTTCCCTCTCGGCTCATGAGCTGTACAATTTAAAGAGTTTAAATATAACACCTCCATGGATCAAAACTTCAGAATAGAAAGAGTCATAAGGCGTCCTATCAGCATTTTAACTAACACGTTCTCATCCCAAGTCGTCGCATATTGAAGCTTTTTCAGTGGATTCTGCATCTAAATATTAAGGTTTAGGTATCCTTCTGCATGTGCTCTTTATGCTCCGGGATGCTGCTACCGTGAAGGCATCACACTCAGATGGGAAGTGAAAACCAGACTCCCACATCAAAGTCTGGGGTTTGTTTAACCCATCCACCTCCACTCCCACCTGCCCTATAGGTGTTCTCACGCTCTTATGTTACCTCATGTCCAGCAGTGTTTCAACCTGAAGCCATTCTGCCACATTTTATACGCACACGACAGCTTCCATCTGGCCAAGTCCTGAAGAGACGCTGCCTGTGCACATACCGTATAATAACACTGCGACTGGTTCTGTCTGGGTGCATAATCACCTTACGCCATCCAGCAGGTTTCATGCGCATGTGAAAACTGCATTTTGGTGTTGTGCTCTTATGCAAAAAGCACAGATAAAGCGGTGCTATTTTACAAGTTTTGAATGAGAATGGGCTGGTCTCTTTGTAGTCTGTGAGGAAAATAATTTTTACAGGATTTTGTTTTGCTGCAATACTGCAAGTGACCACTGGGAAAAAAATGTCTGCAAAGGTAAGCTATTTTCCTGGGGGGCCTGGTGTTACTGTTTTCAAAATCCCCTTCGCTGCAGGAAACAAAAACAACAGCAACCTCTGAGCTGACAACCTACATAATGAAAATGTCAAGTTTCAAAGATCTGGATCATGCATAAATCATAACGGCTTTGTTCTCTCAATGAATTGTTATAAAGATTCACAAAGCAACTTGCGAACGCACGTCAGAAAAGCCCAGACTCAGTCTTACAGGATTCTCATGCCTGATGTTGATCTGTTTTCTGATACGGCCAGTTGGAGTTGATTGTCTGCATCTTGTCAGCAGCAGGCACCACTAACACTGTACTGACGCAGCGCTGGAAAAAGGTCAGGCTCCATGAAACTACATTGCATGAAGCTGTAATAATATTTCTCCAAAGAAACTCCTTTCTCAAAGATGTTGTGGGTAATCACACAGTGGGTTGCAGAGGCCAGCAAAGGGGAATGTGTTGATTACTTGGCTATACTCCTGTCTGGAGGCAGGTTTGAAGTGGAGATAAAAACAAAGATAAATTTGCTCCCTGCAAGAATAAAAGGAACAGCCAGCAACCTCCATGTACACTTGCCAAGGTGCAGCCTGGAGGAGCATTATTTGTTTGATGTATCTTTTTAAAGCTTAGGCAAAAATTAAGTCCTTCTTTTATCTCATTTAGTTTTTGGTAGTAATAGGGGTTGTTCAAAAGAAGCTGATTTTGGGTCAGGCTGCAACAGACATGCAGGCTTGTTGGCTGCACTCCATGATGTGGAGCTTCTGTTCCAACACATCCCAAAGGTGCTCTGTTGGATTGAGATCTGGGGATTTTGGAGGCCATTTGAGTACATAGAACTCATTTTCATGTTCAAGAAACCAGTTTGAATCTGAATTTTATGACATGGTGTAGCTGCTGGAAGTAGCCATCAAAAGTTGGTAAATTGTGGTCATAAAGGGATGGAAATGGTCAGAACCAATACTCAGGTATGCTGTGGCATTTAAACATGCTCAGTTGGTACTAAAGAGCCCAAGGTATGAAGAAAGAAAAGAAAATATCCCCCACACCATGACACCACCAGCAGCAGCCTGAACCATTGTTACAAGGCAGGATGCATCCATACTTTCATGTTGTTTATGCCAAATTCTGACCCACCATCCAAATGCTGAAGCAGAAATCAAGACTCCTCAGACCAGGCTACGCTTTTCCAACCTTCTGCTGTCCAATTTTGGTGGAATTTAACCTCAGTTTCCTGTTCTTATCTGACAGGAGTAGCTCCTGGTGTGGTCTTCTGCTGCTGTAGCCCATCTAGGTAGCACATCAAGGTTTGATGTGTTGTGCATTCAGAGATACTCTTCTGCAAACCTCAGTTATTTTAGATTTTGTTTTCTTTCTATCAGTTTGAACCAGTCTTGCCATTCTCCTCTGACCTCTGGCATCAATAAGGCATTTTTGCTGCTTACTAGATAATTCCTTTTTCATACCATTCTCTGTAAACCCTAGAGATGGTTTTGCATGAAAATCCCAGCAGATCAGCAGTTCCTGAAATACTCAGACCAGCCCATCTGGCACCAACAACCATAGTCACTTAAATCACTTTTCTTCCTCATTCTGATGCTCGGTTTGAACTTCAGCAGATTGTCTTGATCATGTCTACATGACTACGTGCATTGAGTTGCTACCATGTGATTATTTGATATTTGCGTTAACAGGTGTACCTGATAAAGTGTCCAGTGAGTAAATTATTACATTAAAATTATTAAAGTAAATTATTCACAGGAAAATGGATTGTCATTAGAAGAAATTAAGTGGCAAAGGTAGCTTGGTATCTATCAGACTAATCAGTAACATCACCCACACTGAGTGCTTCTGCACACTGAAACTGTTGAAACTTTTGACTTTAAAGACAATCAAAACACACTTCAGTCATATTCTTGAATGAAAAGAATCTACAGATATTTCACTCTCACTTAGTTTAGATGAAAATCCTTTTTATGCAGATTTTTGTTGCTCAAGGACAGAAGAGCATATTGTGATCACAACACACGAGAAGAGGAGGATGGGTTATTGTCATACAAAGAAACGAGTAAAAAACAAACACAACACCAAAAAATGAGTAAATTCCCTTGGTTGTGAAGTTTTATACAGTGTAATCAGGAGGAGAGCAAACATAATCCAGAGTTCAATATTGACTCGATGGCAGATTAAATATTGGCTTTCTGTGTATTCAGAAATTGCAAGAATCTGTCTGATCTGTCAGGACATGAAAATTATACAATGAAACAAACTGATGAGACAATAAAGAAAACAAAGCTACAGAATCGCACAGTAACTGACACTCATCTGCCCACACAGCAGAGAAACACACACCACACAGCCACACACACACCACACACCACACAGCACACAAGTTTCTCATTATGTCAGATCTAGAATAAGTGTCAGTGTTAGTTTCCATTTCATTTGACTGTAAAAGCAAAAATAATAATCTGCCAAATAATAGTTCTCAAAGTTTGCAGTGAAATCAGCCGTCATTCATCTGCTGAAACAAGAACAGAACACACCGTGGGCTCATTTTCTGCAAGATGTTGTTTATGTTTTTAAATGCTTATTATGGTATTTGTCCTTTTAAATGTTTTATTTGCCCGTTTTTGTCACAAACTCTCAAAGTGACACACATTTAATTGCAAAAATATCTGTTGAGGTCGACCTCACAACAGCAGTATCACACAAGTGTAACTCATTTTGGTGTGTGGCTTTCAACCACAAAACAAATAAAAATAATAATTAAAAAATAGTGTAAGAATACAAGGACAATAAAATTAATCCACTGCAAAAAAACACAAGCACAGGAGTAAGCATTAAGGTAATTCAGTTACAGTTTCATTTGTGGTCCAAATTTAGAAAAACACATAAACAATTTAAGAACACTTGAAGATTCAGAGGTTTCTTTAAAAAATAGAGAACTTAAAGCTCTTGATTGGTCACAAATGTTAGACCTGTTGAACTTGTGGCAAGACATAGCAACTAGACACTGTTATTTTGGGGGTATTTTTGAATATAGAATATATAATATATTGAATATACTGTAGTTGAAAAATCCAGTTCACAAAAACTTTTAAAAAGAAATAATTTTGATCCAAATGAAAATGCAAAAACACATTTGAAGGACTGTCAGGAGCCAAACCCACAAGCACAACATAAACCTAACCTGCTGCTCGTCTGCTGTCCGCAAACAACATAACTCGGCAACTTAGTGTCAATGAAATTTCCCAATTTCCCACACAAAATGATGACTTCAGAGGGCCATTAATAGCCTCCAATATTTCTGCGCATGTGAAGGCAGCATTAGAGCAGCACCCTTTTGGTCACGTCTGTCTTTGCATGAAATCTTGTCTTATTTGTGATGCCTCACAGAGGAGATGTGCTCACTGAAACCAAAATCTCAGTTTACGTCAACACTAAGAGTGTTTCTGAACATCTCCAACCTGCGGGGAGTTTTACAAAAGGTCCATTTTCAGTGACAGAAAACACAGTTTGCAGGTGGACCAAAGACCTCACACACAGAGAATGCTACTTTTAAAAAACACCCCTGTACGTGCAGACTGGGCCTAATGGATCCACTGCACCAGAACAAGTTAGGGATTATAGATATTTACTGTTCTGTGGTTGGCTGTGAATTTCTAGCTGTGCCTCAGCGTGTCCCTCTTAACCACTCACTCTGCTTTTATTGTTGATGTAATTACTCCTCTGCCTGCCTTTGTTCAGGGGCAGAACGGTGATCTGCGCCTACTCCATCGAAGATATCGACCAGGCTTTCTCCACGTCCAAACTGAAGGGCTACAGCAGTCCATTCATCGGCAGTCGCCCCGGGATGGTAAGATTTCTCTTCCCTTTTCTTTTCTGTCACACTAATCTGAGAAAAACAGCTCTGAGATAAAAAAAAATGTGCAATTGCATGAGTCAGCCTTTATTCCAGAGGTGAAAAGATTGGAGTGCTATTTTTGAAAGGCACAAGTTAATAAAAGAGAAGCAATTTCAAACCCTTTGTCCAAGGGCATTCTGTTTATTCAAGAGCCCAGCCTGCTCTGAATCGATTACATCATTTTTCCTCTCAGTGCGTACGCAAAAACTCGACAGCGGGAGGTCACAACGACATCAAGAACCTCGGGGTGATCAGATACCACCCAGAAATCGAGGACGTGATCCGACCTGTTGGTGTGGCTCCACTTGACCTGCCTACAGATGACCAGATCACACACACTGTGGCCGACATCGTCCTGGCCGTCAATGACGAGCACTACAGCGTCCTGTACCTCGGAACAGGTGTGTGTGTTTGAGCATGTATACGTGTGTGTTAAAGCTGTAGCTAGTTGTTATGGAGCAGGTGTGTGTGTTTGTGCATGTATACGTGTGTGTTAAAGCTGTAGCTTTTTGTTGTGGAGCAACAGCGCCCTCCTTCTGTTTTGTGCTTTGATGCACTTGGACAGATTCTTCACTTTCACATTGAAAATTCTTCGACCTTGAGCTTTTTTTCTGACTGGCTTCATGTTGTCTTCGTTCTCAATGATCTCTGCCAGTTTTGGAAAATTGTCAGGAGAAAAACCAGACAGGCCAGCTGACCTGACCAGTCGCAGCTCTTGTTTTCTTCATGTGGCATCTCTGCAGCCGGTGATATGTAGTTACATTTCAGGGCAGTGCATGTCAGCTAAGATGGCCACATGCTCAGCTAACTCTGAGTGGATCCCTTCCCCGCAGCAGTGAGCAGGAGAATTTTAACATCTTTCATTTTAACTCTATGATGGCCCAAACTGAAAAATAAGACTAAGGTTTTTAGAGGTCCAGGGTGTCAGATTTAAGGGGATTTAATGGCTTCTAGAAGTGAGAATTACACATAGCAACCCGCTGAAACTTTTTCCAATTATAGTTCCCTCAGTGTTCATTGTTGTTTCCTGGAAGTGGAATTATCTTCAGAGGTCCTATCCAAAACAAAGAGATATAAGCGATATAAGCGATATAAACCCGTAAAAACACAGAATAAGCAGTTTTGCATTAAAAAAAGGATGTTTTTCAGACACTTCGCTTGCAGAGGTGCTAACCACCAGCCTGTTCATCAAATAATACTGTTTCGGTAAAAAAAGCCACGTTTTGCAGCCGCATGATATGCAGGTGGACGGCGTCAGCTGAGAACATTACTGGACAGAATTTTTCGTGATTTTATTATCTGTCATTGGACAGCCGGACAAAAAATGTCATGTCCACAAAATATGCAGCTCGGTGGCTTCAGGTTGACATGCTAAGATTCTTATAGGGCAGTAAGGAGGGGTGGTGGATGGTTTTAACAAATCCTAGACCTTTATCCAGTCATGCAGGTGTTCCCTTCCTGTCTGAATATGATGTTTTTTCTTCTCCACCTTACCATGTGCCTCCTTCTTCTAATCCTAACCATGTGCTTTTGCTGCCTAAATGAAACCACATGCATCATAATTCCACCATGTGCTTGTGTTTACATCATGGTAGTGGCATCCTGGAGCGTCAACAGCATATGCAGAAGGATATCTAGAAGAAAACATGTAGACGCAGAAATTCACTGCACAGAAGAAACATGTGACAATCGGAATGAGAACATGCTAGAACTATGGTGGCCGACATGAAATGCCCCCATCTAGAGCCAGTGTTTGGTTTGTCTGTTCTGGGCTACTGTAGAAACATGGCAGTGCAACACAGCGATCTCGATAGACAAGGACCTGCTCTCTGTGTAGATATAAACAGCTCATAAACACTAAAGAAAACATACTTGTATATTATATTACATTTCTAACAATATATCCCCTTAAATCCTTCACACTGGACCTTTAAAGCAGGACCCTTTTTTGTTTATATTTTTCTGTCATGTGACTGCACCTGCTTTGTCTCTGTTGGATGGTTATTTTGGCAATAACAGTGGACAAAGAGCGAGGGGAAATCATTTTCTCTGCAACTGATTAAAATGCACAACAGCATTTGTTCTTATGTATCAGGACAGTGAGTCATTCAGCGAAAGGTTCTTCCAGTTTAGCAGGACAACACTGTGAGCAAGCAGGAGACAGAAACATTACAGGTATTTAATTAATGCTCCTGTACACGGAAAAAAACAAACACACACATACAAAAAAAAAAACCAAAAAAAAAAAACAGCTGGAAGATGTGCTTAAATTCCTGGTTGGTGCACTGAATAGTAGAAAGTGTGAAAAACTGACGCAAGGTCAAATATATATTCTGCTGAAATCATACTCAAACGATTTCAGGCCTTCACACGCCTGTTTCTGTTTGATCAAAGCAGTGATGCTGAGGCGCTGCTGTTGCCCATAGCAGTTGTACTCCAAAAATTGCCTTGTGCTTCAGGGAGATTACTATGGCAACCATCACAAGTCATATGCTCATGTGTGCATGACCGTTTCACCACGCCAGAAGTTCACCAAAAGATGAGCAAGTGTCATCTTTCTGAGCTCGGCTTCTGCTGTGGCGATGTGCCTGTCGTTCGTCAGGCACTTCTGGGTTGTTTCTAATAATAGTGCTTATAAAAAAACAACGTGGTGTTAAAAGCGACAGGATGGCCTCACGCTGTGGGCTTTACTAACTGTGTCAGTGATAGGAAGGAGAGGATGGAGAGCTATGAACAGCCTCCGGTGGCCTAAAAAGAAACTAGAGCAGTTTGAGTCGCACTGGTTTCTGAGGCCGGAGGAACAGGTTGTACTGGAGAGCTGCTGCTCCACACTCACTCGCTGCTGCCTGTCTTTAATTATTTCCAGTTTCCAAGAACAAGCATGTGAAAGAACATGTGTTGGCGTTCACTACTTAAAGGGATACTTTGCCGATTTCAACAAGCTTTGTATTGTAACAATGTGGGTAGTGTGAGTAATCTGGATGACGAATTTTCTGTCATCTGGTTAAATTTCCCTCATGGGTTGTTGTTCGAACTAAATGCCGTACTTCAGCATTTTCTTACTGCCCGCCACCGTGGACAAAGCGAGTTTAGAAGCAGATCATGAGACAGACCTCCCTCTTTCTCTGTTTTTCCAAATTGGACTGAAATCCAATCAGGCGATAAAACTGCAAGATACGAGGTAATTAAAGTTGCCCCTAAATCCTGCCACATCTTTTTGGCATCCTCTGCTCCTCCGTAGTCTGGTAGTTTGGCAGCAGATACTTGTGTATCTTTTCCCAGAATGCAGCAGACACCTCACTTCACCGAGGTCACTGGTGCTCTGTAGATGGGAACCAGTGATGTTGTGGGCAGTTTTAATCACCCGCTGTAGAGCTTCCTGTCATCGGCCGTGCACGAACAACGCCAGTTCCTGATGTTTCCAGTCAGTATGCTCTCTATTGCTCCTCTGCAGAAGTTAACCAGGATCTTGCTCTGGAATTTAGTCTTCCTGAGTTTCCTTAGGAAGTAGAGCCTTTTCTGTGCTTTTTTAACCTGGGTGGTGATGTGCGTTGACCAAGAAAGGTTCTCTCAGTGATAACAATTCAAAGGAACCTGTAGCTGTTCACCTGCTCCACCTCAGCTCCACTGATGTAGACAGGAGTGTGTGTCTTTGCTTCCTTCTTTCTAAAATCAACAATCAGCTCCTTGGTTTTGCTGACGTTGAGTAGTAGGTTGTTCTCTGTTCACCACTGACAGATTGTTGATTTCCTCCCGGTATAAACTCTCATCGATGTTTGTAATACGGCCGATGATGGTGGTGTCGTCGTCATACTTCACAGTAGAGGTCTCCTGATGTCTGGGAGTGCAGTCATGGGTGTACAGTGTGAACAGTAGCATTGGTGAGTGCTAATCAAGATTACAATGCTCCACTGCCTTTTGCCTGAAATGTTTTTGGAAAGACATTTTAGTGCCCTGTTTAACTGTAATGCACTAAGAGACACTGATCAAATATTAACCACAATTTTGTGACTGAGTTGTCTATTTCTCAACTTAAATGTTTCAAGAAACTTGATTTAGTTTTTATTGTTTAGCCCTTTGGAACCTGCACAAATTGACTTAAAATTTAATTGACATGGGAAGAAGGCAATAAGTGATTTAAAGAAAAATAAACAATAAAGTAGCAACAAATTATAAAAAGTACAAGAAAATTACTTGAAAATCAAACAGACAACCACACCAAGAAGGAAATGGGCTGAAAAAACTGCTTAAAAATCATAATTCTGTAAAATAACTTTAAATTAAAGTTCTTTGGACATATGTCTTTAGATTAGAGATAAAGATAATTTTCTAAATGTATAATTATTATTATTATATTTATTTATGTTTGTGTTGCTCATTGCCTTTTCCCTCATGTTTTTCAAAGAAATCCAGCCAATTTGCTCAGTGAAAGGTTCCTAAAAGCAGCAGGCTTCGAAGGGTTAACTGGAATACAAGATTGTTTGTTTGTTACCAGCCAGCTGCCTTTGTGGCAAACGGATGAGTTTGCATTACGTCACTCACCAACAGGAACATTTATTGGTCCATCGTGGTGCAGTTCTGCACATTCTGATAGTTGAAGGTTTTCTACCATAGTCCTTTTTCTCTGTTTTCTCTGGTCATGTGGCACCAAAATACTTGTGTAATTTAATGTGAGGAGTGTCTATATATCAGTAAAATACTTATTTAATAGTTCTTCTCTTGATTCTGGAGAGGAATGAAACAAAGTCTTGAACTCCTCTGATCTTTTCTGAATTCTGGTTTGATCACATTACTTTTTTTTTCTTCTCCTGTTGAATATTGCATCACCTTCACGTCGGGGGCACCAGATATAAATATTCACATTATTCTAACAAGTCAAACTCATCAGTCTGCATAATTAATTCCAAACATGCCCTTGTATCTCCACAAATGATGGAGAAAAGCTCGCTCCTTGAAATAATCCAATCTTTAGCAGACACACAGACAGACAGACAGACAGCTCTTCGTGACAGATAGTTGCATTAGAGCACTTTAAACCAATCAGAGTAGAAGTGGCGAGCTCGAGTCCACCTCCGGACTAGTGACAGTGAGATCGAAGCTGATGCATTTTGGGTAGCCTTGGGGACATTAGTCTTCCCTGGTGATGGAAATTCCAATAAATATCCTCCACAAATACGAGCGCAGCGACACAAACCGCAACGTTAATCTTTGTGCAAGAAAGAGCAGCGACTGATATTAGTGAGGGAGCCTGGAGGGCAAAGATGGAGCATTCAGACAATAAATATCTCTGAAGGGGATGAGATCACCCTTAATGAGGCTCCCTTTGAATTCTATTAATCTGTTTAGTGCTTTTTAAATGAGCTGCGGTTCCTGTTTCTGTTTGCTTCGGTTGAGACCAAACAACATCAAGTCCACCTTACAATCAAGCCGGATGTTTACCTCCAAACAAGCACTGGTGTGTTTGTTTATGGTGAGAACACATAGCAGACCAGCTGGTCAATATGTGACATGAATCCAAAAACAAATATTTTTTTTATGTAATTCGTATGCTGATTGTGGCGGCCATATTCCTCCTCATCATCTCTATCTGCCAGAGCTCCTGTTGCTGCTTCTGAGGGTCAGACCTCATTTAATTTCTAGGCAGCACACAGCAGATACATCTTTAATTTAATGAGATCACAAAGTGGAAACTTTAAATGTTAAAGCAGGAGATAAATTTAGTGTGAGATTAAGCGAATCCTTTATTTTAACGGGTAGTCTCATTGAGATCAATCTTTTTTAAAGACAGAGACACACCAAACTGACATTAGAAAACTTGTGGTGATGAAAGCCAACTGTTTCAACGCATCACATCGCCTGTGTCTCGGCCAAAAAGTTGAACACACCCCAAAGACTACAGCTGATGACTAACCAGCACGGACATCGTGCGCCTGTGTGAGAGGAAATAAGATGGCGGTCGTCTGTAGTAATCATTCAAAAAGGGAAACCGAAAGACTGTCAGGACGAATTTAAGTTATTATTTAACCAGTTAGCACATTAAAAACACAACCTGATGTAGAAAGAATAAATATTTACCATGAACCAACGAACACAAGGGTGCTAACTTGTCACCTTTAAACAAAAATCACAGTTTTGAATCCCGAAAAGGGCATTCCTGTGATTCATCTAGAGCCGGTGATTTTGCCAATGGAAGATGTCACAGGGTTAATAAGCCAACTTTGCCACACACTTTAATAACACATACACTGATTGATAGCATTTTGTTTTGCATTTACAGTGTGTGCTGTGTGGCAGAATGCAACGTATGACTGTCAATAATTAACAACTCTGTCATTGACCCTTGCTGTCCACTGTCCCAATGGTTAAGTTTGCTCTGTCTGAAGCTCATGACACAGCTTGATCATCAGTGTCACTGCTCAGGTACCGCAGAGGGGACTTCCAAGTCGTTCTCGTCCCAGGTCGTCACATATTGCTGCTTTGTAGCTTAATATTACAATTTAGATATCTTTTTACATCAGCTCTGAACGTTTCAGGATGCCGCTATCATGATGTCAACACAAGCACATGGTGGGATGCACATGGTTATGTTTAGACAACAAGAGCACATGGCAACAAACGCCGGGACTTTAACAAACACACATGCTGGATTGGATGGTCAGGATTAGGGGAAGGAGGCTTATAGGTTGGTAAAGTAAAGTTCATACTGTAGATGAACACTGGAGTCCTGCATTTAAGTCCAGGTGTGTTCAACCCATCCACCGCCTCCCGCACTTCTTATATCATGTCGTTACCGTCAGAGATTCAACCTGATGCCATCCTGATGTGTTTCATGCGCACGCAACAGATTACAGCGAACATTGTTCTCAAGTGACACCACCCACGCGTGAATCGGGTGGATATGGCAGGTGCCTTTCAGCATCCATCAGCATATGATAACACCGTGCCTCAGACTGTTTAGCCACGCTGTCACCTGACACTGTCTGGCAGCATTAATATGCACATGAAAGGTGCCTTTTGGCGTCACTCTTTTACACCAAAAGCACTGAAAAAGCAGCACTATTTTACAAGTTCATGATGATTTGTTTTCTGATTTGCTGCACCTGTGCACTCAACTAAGAGAAGTTTGGTGAGATTTCAATCTTTGAACAAGGTGCATGTTATTTTTGACTTGTTGACGGAGCCATCTGTGAGTTTCTTAACGTGAAATGAGCCATGGACACCTTGCAGAAACTGGGTGGAAAGATGCTCACTAACAGTTTAGTGTGACCCGAGCGTGACATAAAATACATTCTGTCCCCATTAAAGAGCTGAATCATGCTCTAATCTTCACCCTCGTGTTTGTAATGCTTCTGTTTTTGTGCCTGTTTCTCTCTAAACTTGTATCGTTTTTGCTTCATATTCAGCTGATCAAAGTAAACACACTCTGGCCGCTCAACACTTGAGCTCAAGTGGAGTGACTAGACTGTGGGTGCCATGCTCAAGGGCACCTTGACGGCAGCTGTTATGAAAGTAGAGAATATTAGTCATCCAATTTCTCTACACATCTTGTTTATTCTTGTCACAGGCGGCAGGCAAAGTGCTGTTGATCCTCGGAGGCTAAAGGAATTCAGTCTAAAATGTTGACCCAGAACAAACTGACAGGGCGGTGCCATGCTGAGCCCTAATTAGCTAAAGAGCTAACTGTATACTCTGAGTTTGAAACTCTTTCTAACTAGTCTCCAGGGACTCCCCCCGTAAGATGCAGGCTGACAGAACGCTGCAGGCTTTGAGGCACTTAATTTCTCTCTCTTTTCATCAGCAGACAGCAAATAATTCAGCAGAATTTATGCATACAATAACCAGCTACTTCAATATCCGTCAGTCTGAAAACATGACAGACAACGTTATTCACGGCGAGCTGATGCAAAATGCTTTCACACTCAGAACTGACTCAACGTTGTGCAGTGTTTACATTCATTTTGACTCAAAAAAAAATCAAGTTTTAGTTTTCTGATCATTTAAATGATTGTGACCTGATTTCTGCCATTTCATGGCATCTTGGTTATAGTCACCTTTCTCAGACAAACGCCCTCCAAACATGCAGGGTTTTGTTGTCCCACTTAATCACTGGTATTTTTAGTCTTTTCTTGTAGATCTTCTCAATTTCTCTGGCGGCCCTTCAGGTCAGAAGTGTCTGATATTTACAGCTATAGATAAAGATAAAACAACTTTAGAGACTGAAGTATATTTAAGATCAGTCGAGTCTGAGGCAGTTCAAGACCAGCTCCAGAGGCAGAGATCTAATTCTGGGCCGAGTTTTTGGCCACTGGAAGAGAAGCTGAGTAACCCTTTCATCACAGAGAACATTGGCCTTGGATAAATTATGTGAAACAAAAAAAAAAAAAACTAAACACCTTCAAGAGCTGTTTGGCTCTTTGTATTCACACCATCAAAAGAAACACTTTAGTGATGTACTGTTAGCCACCCTGCAACACAACTTATGTTTGACAAGTCGTTATTCATCCATTCATCCATCCTCTTATTTGGGGCCAGGTCTCAGGGGCAGCAGGCTGTGCAAAGTACTCCAGATGTTCCTCACCCTATCTCTAAGGTTGAGTTTTTTTGTGTGTATTTCAAAACGATCTCATCCTGACTTACATGTTGCCTTTTTGCTGTGGATGTCCGTGTCTACATATAAAGGTCTAGGTATCCTTCTGCGTATGCTGTTGATGTTCTGGGATGCAGCTACCATGATGTCAACACAAGCACATGGTTGGATTACGCTGCACGTGGTTATGTTTAGGCAACAAAAGAACATGGCAACCAATGCAGGGACATCAACAAACACACATGCTGGCACAGAAGGTTAGGTCTAGGCAAAAGAGGCACACAGTAAGGTGTAGAAAAAACAAAACATTCGGACGGGAAGTGAAGACCAGACTCAAACTGCAATCAGGTCTGGGGATTGTTTGTTTCATCCACCGCCCCTCCCGCCCACTCTATAGGGACCTTCATGCTCTTTATATTACATTGTTACCAGCAGTGTTTCAAGCTGACACCATCCAGTAGCTGTCCTGACATTGTCAAATACTCCAGCGGCAGTTTTTGACAGCTTTGGAATGAGAACAAGCTGTGTATTCACACCTTCAGTGGGATCGCTGAAGTGACGGTATGCCAGCGAGCAATGCCCAACCCAGTCTCACTCCGAAGTCCTCACATAGTGACGGCCGGGCAGTGACCTTCCGTGTCAAGCTTTGACGTTTTAGTTATCCCTGCCACTTAAACTTTGACGTTCCTAGTTCAGAGTGAGAGCAGGTTGGGTAACCACGTAATATTAAGGAGCATGAGTGCGCTCACAGGGTGGGCTGAGATGAGTCACACAAACAACTCACTTTCGTGCCGGAGTCCAGAGTTTGCGTCTTGTGTGTGTGTGTGTGTGTGTGTGTGTGTGTGTGTGTTTTCTACTTTCTACACTCTACCATCTGTGACTTTGGTGCCTCATCCCAACTATTGTGACAGTCCACACTGTTGTGTGAACATATGGACCATGGCACTTGATTCCACCACAAGTGCATGTGTTCACATTACACTAACGGGTTGCATCATCCCACCATGATGTCATCCCTCATTTCTATAGTGACATCCCGGCACATTATAGCTTTATGTGGGAAGGATACCTAAAACATCATAGATTGATGTGGAAGGTCACCTGACCGAACAGCATTAACAAGTTCGGAGTGAGAATGTAACAGCAATGCCACCTCCACTTTGAGTTAAAATCCATCCATCCATCTATTCATCTATCCAGAGTCAAAAAAATGTTGTGTTTATGCTCAGTAAAGCCTGGACTGTCTGTTTTTTACAAGGCTAACAGGCTTTTTAAATGGTGGATGCCGGTGCTGCATTGGCTCATTTGTTCGACCAATCACAATACACTTCGTACACACCTATTCTGAAATAGGCATTAAAACAGTTGCTAGTTCTAGCAGTATGGGCACAACTTACATGGGATTCTTAGAAATATGAAGAAGTTTCTGTGCCCCAAAACACCTAATATCTGCAAATCACAACAATGGTAATGTTCGGAAAAGATTGCTGATTTTGCAAATGTTGGTATGGTTAAGGTTAAGCTAAATCGGGATGTGTTAGATGTCCGTCCAGCAACCCAAACTCTTCACCCTTACATATGCTTTGCTACATTAAGAACATGACGTCCTGCATCCAGTGCTGACTATAAAATGTGTTCTGACATGAACCTCATTCCTGGGATAGTGGGCTGCCTAAAACAAGGTAGATCCACAAGTAAAAGGATTCAAACAAAAACATTAAATAAAAACCATCTGAATGCTCAAACTACCTATATACACTGAAAAGATTTCAGCCTACAGCCAGCCAAATTTATCTGATCCTGATTGAGTGGAAATAACTCGTCGACAGTCTAAATAATTGAACAAAAACAAACTGCTGTCTGTTGAAACACACTTGTTATGTGCTCAGAATAAAACTGAAGAAAACGTTCTATATGTGTGATGCTTCAGCCCAGGGTGTTTGGAAAGCAAAGTCAGAGGTGACGCCTCTGGAGAAACCTGAATCTGTGAAATCACTGATTCACTGCAAGGCTCTGCAGGCCGGTGTCAGCTGCAGCCAACAGTGCTGGACACATTGTAAAATCCACAGTTGGCCAGTGAAATTCAACAGCCTGGAGACGTCAGATTGTAAGCGTGTTGTGTCAGGACCCTAAAGAGTCACTTGCAAAAAAAGCAGCAAAGGAGGTGTGACAGGTTGTGGACCTTTGCTCCAGATTTCCTCAGGCTCTCAGTTAGTCTCCGAGGCCAGAGATTGTTGGAAATGTTACAAAAGAACAGGCAGCAGTGAAAGATTTCTCTTCCTTCAGTAACTCTCTGACAGATTGACCACCAGAAGAAGTAAAACTGCTCAGACTTTTCCAGTTCCCCTCGGGGTCGGAGGAAATGTCAGAGCCCAACACTTGTTTCAAGTTGACTTTATGTTTCAGATCAGAAGCTATTTTCTTTTCACACTGTGTGACATTCGAGGTGGCAGTAGCTTAAAGGTTAGAGAGGCAGGCTGAGGTGGAGCACGAAAAAAAAAAAAAAAATCTGAGTTTGAGAAGTGAGTGACTGTGTTAAAATGCTGCTTCTTGCAGAGGAGGGATATTGAGCTACGATGCTGTCAATACGAAATTTAATTTTTATGTGTGTACAACACTACTTCTTTAGCAAGTGTGATTGAGGAGCAACAATCTGCTTTTAATGTTGTTCAGAGGAATCTTTCTGAGTTGAAACAAAACCAAAATGATGTCCTTTTCAAGGTCGAAGATGAAAGCTGATGATGTACATCAAATTTTTACTTAAACCCTTTAACACCTGGATCGACATCAGTTTTCTTGTGCTACATTCCTTTCACCAGCATTTAAAGCTCTGATACCTGAGAAAGTTGGTTTGATTTCTTTCAGGAACAAACATGATGAGCTACTTGGCAAGAAATGTTCTGCAAACTGAAAAAAAAGTTAAAGGTGGCAAGGAAATGATATGAATAATAGCTGGGAGTGGGGGATTATTAGATATTATCAAAAAATGGGGGGAAATGTCCCAGAATATAAATATATATATATACATACAATTCTTTTAACTATATATTTTAAACACAACACAAAAGAAGATTTTTATTTTGATTTTTTAGCACTTTTTGAGGTTAAAATAGGTTACTTTTTGCTCTTATTTCCAGGTAATTTTCTTGAAACTTTTTAATAATTCCTTGCCATTTCTGAGCCATTTCTTGTTAGATTTCTCGTCTTTTGGGGTTTTTCTGGGTTTGTTTTTTTTTCTTACAGGACAATCTGTCATTTAAACATCACATCAAGTGTCTCAGGGAAAGAGATTGTGAATCTCAGTGGGATTATTCCTGGATAAATAAAGGTTAAATAAAAAAATATATTAATTAATAAGATTAGTTTGAATCTTTAGCTCGAAAAATGTGAATACTGACTGCTGGCCGTCTGTCCAACAGTCAGACCTTTTTATATAATGGGTGTGTGCAGCTGTATGGATGCAAAAAAGAAGGTAAGGTGCTTACTGTAAAATATTTTGTGCTCTCAGCAAACTCTCCCTGGGTAAATAAAACTGTTTCTCTCAGCAGATGCTGCATGAGTTCAGCATTGTCACCTTTTCCTCCCCTCCAAATGTCTTGCTGCTATCTTTGTACTGATACACTGTTGTGATAAAAGAGCTGAAAATAGCTGTAGACAGGATTAAAGAATCATAGGAGAATAAACTGGATGAAATTGGGAAAGTTATCTTTGACTACAGAGAGGAAAAAAAGAAGATTTGAAGTTTATGAAAAAGAGACAAGACAGTTTGAGGACAAAAGCAGTCTAAGTGACAGCGAGGAGCTGCCTGCCTAATTACAAATGAGAAAGTGCCTCATGGAAGGAGGGAGCACACAGGAAATGAAGATGTAAGATAAAAAGGTATCACTGTAATCGCATTTTCACAGTTGGGGAGGTAAAATAATCTCAGACGTGACAAAAGACTAAACAAGTCCCAACATCTTTCTGTAGGGAGCCTTTAAAGCTGTCGAGTCATTATTTGGAGAGGAAGTATGCGATGAGTAAGGAAATGCAAATAGTAAGTGACTGTGGGAGAACATTTTCTCTGGCTTTCACTCCACTAAAACAATATGCACCAAAAAGGCACGAGGCCATGAAGAAGTAGAGCCTGTAAACAGTCTGTGAGAGTGATGCTGCACTCAGCTGTCTGCTGCTGTAATGCCTTATTGCACAAATGGAGTGATGGCTCTCAGCTGCAGGAATGACTCCTCCATTTTTGAAATCAAGCTGCATGCAAGACAGCACTATCGACCGACAGTGCATATTTGAATGAAGGCGCGGCATCTTCCAGCAGGTCTGCGAGTCTGCTCACGAGATTTTTGCTGAAAACAGGAAACTGAGTTCATGAGGCAAACTTATTTGCTCCGAATGACAGTTGGAGCAAATATTCACACAGACGCACTGCCGTATGTTCATGTGTGCAGAACTGAAAACTATTCTTCCATGTTGAAAACACAAACACAAGTACGCTGTCATTCCTGGCACATGCAAAGACTCAATTCTTTCACTCAGCTTCAAAAACAAAACGAGTACAGGAGAGTAAAGCTGGACTCCCAGCTAGCAGGGAACGTTCCCACAACATTGGCTAATCTTACCTAAAAGTTGCAATAATGTTTTAAAGAAAGCATTTATCTAATGTTCAAAGAAGGATGTTTATCTTTTCAAATAATGTTCCTGTAAAGTTAAATGCTGACTGAGATGGTGCCTTGTACCATTCAACATTAAGAACCAAAATATGCTAGCTGAGCTTACACTTATTTCAGTGATAAATCATACTAATTTATTCATTGAATTTATTGACAATAAAGTTGAGTGTATATATATATATATATATATATATATATATATATATATATATATCTACTAGAGCATAAAAGAGTCTCATGGCTTTAACTCAAACCTGCAAAAAAATGAGAGCAAAAACAAAAGTGTTGTGTTCATGCAGCAGCTCTTAATTGGTGGGTATCTGTCAGCTGTGAAGACCTTTCTGCCCGTTCTGTTTACCACCATTTGTGAAGCAGGTTTTTGACACAGCAAACGCACACACATCTTTTACTGCAGCAGCCACAGGAACACGAGTCTTGAATAGAACTGATGAAGGAGGAACACTACTGCTGTAATTTATAAGCACAATGTTCAATTAGTGAGAAATTTCAGCCTGTTTCTACATGTCGCAGACTTGCTCAGATAATTAAACAAGGAGAGTGCACACAGGGCAGGCAGAGTGGATGTAAGCTGCAGGAAGAGTGAACACCTGAGCAGCTCTTATAGCCTCAGGGTCCAGGTGAACTCAATCAGCTGACGAGCCTCCCGGTGTCTCCTCTCCACACTCTGTGCTTCACAGTTTTCCTATAATGAAACACTATCTGCCCTCAGGTCTGATTTAACATGAATCAATTTAGATATTAGCAACATGTAAGCATGAAGCTCTGATAATGAGGGTCTCCAGGCTAGATTTTGACACAGGGCCCCAACAAAACGGGAAGCACATTAAGGTGCGCGTCACGTCTGTAGATTATGTGCTCCAGTGGTGCATCTATGCATCAACATACATTTATTAAACAAGCGCAAACCAGTTAACATACAGTTGGCCTGTATCTCCTGATGCCGCTGGAGGTCTTGTTAAGTTATTTGAATGCTTTGTTTGTAATCACTTCATACTAAAAGAAACGGATACTAAAAGTGCATTTGTTTGGGGGGGCACTTCTGCAAAATGATTAAAAGCCAGGAGACAGTTTCAACAGCCCAATACGTGTGTAGGATTGTAGGACATTTCTAGAATCTTATGAGGGCAGTTCATGGATTTGGGTACATTTCAACGATTTAAGGGCATTTCTAGGATTTTAGGATGTTTGTAAGATTCCAGGACGTTTCTCAGATTTAAGGAAGATTTTGGGGTTTTAGGACAATTCTATGAATTTTATTTTTTATTTTGTTTGATGTTTCAAGGATTTCAGGACATTTCTGGAATTTCAGGACCTTTTATGAATTTTAGGACATTTCTATAGTTTTAGGATGCTTCGAGGACTTTATGACATTTTTGGATGTTTCTAGGATTTTAGGATCTTTCTAGAGTTTTAGCACAATTTTCGGATTTTGGGGACATTTCTAGGATTTTAGGTTTTGTTTTGGGTGTTTCTCGGATTTTATGACATTTCTAGGATATCAGGACATTTCTAGTACATTAGGGACTTTGTTTGGACCTCAGTGAAGGGGTGCAGGAAATTGGCGCTTTTTTTGATAAACAAGCTCTATTTTGATGCTGTTTTATGCACCCTGGGACCTTATATACGAAAAGTACAATAACAATTCCACGTGTGAATCACTTTATTTTTATTGTGAATTATAAAATACCTGGGGCCACACAGCAACCTATCTAGGGGCAGATTTGGCCCGCAGGCTGAAAGTTGATTTCACTGTGGGATCAGTTAGTTTTTACAAATGATTCAATTTAGTTTATGAAAAATCACTTTTCCATCAGTTCAGAGTGTCTAATCATTCATCTTTAGCTGCTTCGAAAAGATCCCAGCTGAAGACAGGACTAAGAGTTTCTGAACATTGAATGCTCCATCATTTCAGTCAGGAACAAAACTTGATTGATCCAAAATCCCAAAGTTTTTTCTTTTATTGCAGCTAAATGTATTCAACAACTTGTACAGAGTTCAAACTCTTAACTTCAACCTCCCATCAGCAGTTTGTGTATCACTCTTCCCCTATTGGATCACTGCAGCCAGTAGTTTACTTTCTAGAATGATTTTGGCTCCATCCAAGGTTGAGGTTAAACAAGTACCGTTACAGTATTTCTCTCTCTCCAGAGCGGCTCTGCTTCATACACGCCTGCTCAAAAAAGTCTCTGAATCTCCAGTCTACCACTTTGCCTTTGGCCTTGGAGCTTATCTTAAAAGTGGAAGCTGTCCAAGTCAAATTCATGTATTTATAAAACATTTTGGACCAGACAACAAGGGCCTTAACTCCAGCAAAGAGAGAGGACACCAAAATTCACATATTCTAACAAACAGCTCAGATGATTTCTTTTCTATGTGTGAGAGCACTTGATGAGTTTAAAAACTGCAAATCTGTGATCCACCCCTGCACCCCACTCATAATCTGTCTTCTTCTTTACTCTTACAGACCAAGGCAAAGTTCTCAAAGTTCTTCACACCAGCGAGGAAGTCTTCATCATATCTCAATACTCTCTGTTTCACAACGAGGGCCCCGTTCTAAACATGGCCATCGACTCTCCAAAGGTAGGAGGAATAACGGTAAACTGTGGTTTCAGGGTGTGTCATATAGCCTGGTAATCCTGATGATGTGAGCTCAACATTGTGTTTCTCTCTCTGTATCAGTCTGGACTCTCTGACGCCCCAAACACTATCGGTGTGCCAGAATACTTGTCTTGACAGACAAATTATTCAGCCAATCTTGACATAAGCTACAACGCACAGATGTTGGGAGTTGGACAGTAACAGTCGATCTTCATCACCAACAGAGCCAGCTGATAAATCATGCTTTTGCAAAATTTAGTCAGAGAAACAACAAAAACGTCTTTTCCTCCAAAAACTAAACTGCATCCTCTTGTCCTTGTTTAATTGCTGTTATAGACTCTATTTCTGCAGTAACGTCACTTATTGCTGTGCTAATTTTAGAGTTAGCACTTGTTGCTTCAGGAGCCGCGAGACTTCAAGCATTTTACGTCATCAGCTGCAATGCAGTCCCTGATTGGCTGCTTACGTGTTGAACGACTGCACAAATCCCTGATTGGCCCAGATTGGATTTTAATTTCTGGACACAAGGCCAGGCGGCAGCAGGTTCACACTGATACAGAGAGCGAAACAGAATGTTGAGTTTACGTCATCAGGATGGTCTCACAGGGCAAGCTCACACTACCAAATAAATGAAGTATGACTATTAATTAGTGGTGTTTAATCAGGATTCAGTGCTCTCTGCGATGTTAAGGTAGCGTGATAGTCGCTGCAGCATCGCCATAATGTACTACTACTGTGATTTTACCGTGACACTTGATGTTTTAAACAAAAAGAATTGGTGTATGAACAAATCTGAAAGTAAGAAAAGAATAATGTTTTATTTAATGGATGAGGCTGTTAAATCATTCATTTGGGATAATATTATCACTGATGAAATATTAAATATCAAGGATAATAGAAATTCCTCATATTGGGTTCTAGTTGGGTTTTTTTTCATGTTGGTTTGATAGCTGTTTCAGCTACAATAAATATGAAGATACAGTGACTACTCGTAATTATTCTCGTAAAAGTGTGCAGTTCTGAATAATAAAAATGCACTAGAAGATTTATTCCAGTAATACTGAGTAATTTCTTCCTCCAAAGGGACACCTGTATGTCGGTACAGCGATGGAGGTCCAGCGACTGCCACTGGCAGACTGCGGTCGCTATGGCGACACGTGCAGGGAGTGCATCCTTTCCAGGGATCCATACTGCGGTTGGGATCGGGCCAGGAGGAAGTGCATCGCTATCCCACCTGGATACAACGTCACCACTGGGTAGGATTAGATATGATGTCACTGCTGCAGAGCTGTTGGCTGTTTTTACATGTGAGGAGAGGAGGAAAAAAAAATCTGAATCAGTTCAGCCTGATCTGAGATCTGCAGTTTAAGATTGACCATGTTCTAACTGTGGCCATGAGGTGATTGAATACACTTAACCCTTTGGAACCTGAGGAAATTGGCTGCATTTCCTCCAAAAACATGGGAACAAGGCAATGAAAAAATGAATAATGATAATTATAAATTATGGTTTTTCCCTATTTTTTTCCCTAGACATTTTTCCCTAGTTTTTTTTTTTTTTTTTAAATTCCTTGCTATTTGTGAAGTAGTTACTCATTCGTTTTTCCTGTGTTTCTGAAAATAAAATGCACCAATTTGCTCATGGTTCAAAGGTTTAAATACTTGTGATCGGCCTCTGAAAGCAGCACAAGAAAAGTGACATTGCTCCAGGATTCAAAGGGTTAAAATGCAGTTCAAAGAACAACTTGGAGATCATCAGAAATGCATGCAGAGCGAACACTGTGTTTCACTGTGTTAGTAAATGGCTTCGGCTTTAATGGATCTTGTGCATTTCCAATTTTAAGGGAGAATATGAAAATCAATCATGTGCCGTAATGAGCCCCTGACTCCTGCCTCCTTCTCCCCCCTGACATTGTTGAATGATTTGTTTCTGCATGTTTTAATTTGCTTCTAACAGTGGGTTGATGTGGAGGCTCATGAGCCATTTGTGAAACGATTTAATGCCGCTAATTTGTCGTCTCTATTATTTTCCAACAGGACACTCATTCAGAATCTGGACCATTCAAACTCCTCGGTTTGTGGGGAAGCTGCTGGTGAGCCCTTATCTGCTCTCTCCCACTCTCTCTGTGTATCTTAATTAAACCAAAATAGGAACCTTTCTGAGCAGCTACAGTAAAAAGATGATTATCATATAATTGAGCAGAGTCCAAAAACCCACAGGGAGGGTTTCTTTTTTTACATCATGGCTTGCCCTGTTTTCAAAGCTCAAAACCCAGTTCTAACCTCAACTAATCATGACAAAATACCCCCCTCTGCAGGGACGGCTATCTCCTTAAGAGATCTGATGTGAACCATGCATTTATTTCCAGTTGTGTCACTGATGCCACTGTATCCTGCCTATGGATACAGTGACAAGTTTTATCTATCTATAAAGACCTTTTATAGTGAAGCACTTTTAACTAAACATTTTTTTTAATCTAAAGGCCTTAGTATCATTATTTTATTGCAAGTCTTTTAAATTATTTTTGCTTTTACTGTTCCATATATCTCTTTTTAATTCTATTGTTTTAACTTTGAGTTGAGCTGTTCTTTGGTATTATGTTGTCCTTCTTCTCTCAGCACCTTGAATCTACTTCTGTGCATGACATGTGTTTTCTAATCATATAATAATTGCCTTGCCATGCCGAATTTTTTTTTATTTCTTTGTCCCTTCAGCTCTGAAGCAGCGTCGCACTTCCCCTAAAGAGGTGTTGGTGCAGTCCAACACCACCATCTTCCTCCCTTGCCCAGTGCACTCTTTCCACGCCACCTACCGCTGGGAGAAAGACAACTGTGTCAAGAACTATCCCTGCATCTTCTCTGGGGACTTCTGCGTCCTGGGGCCGGTTGTTGACACGCCTCTGAGGGATGGCGTGTTCCGCTGTATGGCCACCGAGGACGGGTTCAAGGTTGAAGTGATCTCCTTCAGGCTGAGGAACGACGGCAGGCTCCTGGCCGCCTCCCTGGCCTCCATCTTGGGGCCATCGCTCCTGCTCGCCATGGCTACCCTGTGGCTCCATTAACCGCAGCTACCGCTAATGCTAACCCCTCATCCTTACTGGCTCCCAATGACAGAGCGACAAGGAGCCTCTGTTAGGAGGTGAGGTTCGCAGAGCATCGAAGGACGTGGTTGGGTTGGATGATGAAACCTTTTTTTCCAAATCAATTTTTAGTGAGTCTAGACGATTAAATTCTGTATTTTTTGCATAAAGCGAAATACCTGCAGCTACACCTGTCTTAACAAGACCAGAACTGGAAAATACATTCATTAACAATCAGATTAAAGTTAACAGGAATCCATGAGTTGATGTCTCGAACTCAATTCAACCATCTTTAGGTGCTTTGCGAACTTTTCCTCTCTGACTCAAAACATATCGTATGAGTTGGGCAAAAAAACACCAATACCAGGCCAATTCTTTTTACCATTTCTCTACTTATTTTCAAATTGACTTGACTGTGCTTATTTGTGAATATATAAACCTTTAATACCGCTCCTCATCTAATCATTCATCTCGATAAACTTCATTGGTATAGCTCATTAGTACTTAGAAAAATGTCTGGTATTGAGATTTCAAAAGCCTTAACACTTCTGGGACATAAACTCCTAAGCACAATTTTGCAGTCGAGGCAGAATACTGCAGCCTCGGTCGGACTTGGCGCTATAATTAGTGCAGCTGAGTCTGACAACATCGCTGGGAGGAAGTGTCAGCTTTTTGACAGGAAGTAGGCGGATGGGCAAGAGCTCATTCTCGAACATCACTGTGTCTCAGCACCTCCTCCTCAGACGAGGCAGTTTCTTGCATCTTTTTATCAGATGGTATCAGACATCGTTATTACGCCTTGTTCACAGCTTTGTCCGCTGTTTTTCCTTTTTACATGCCATCGTCTTTCCTCCTCCCCAGAGCATCGGAAACAAAACACTCGCTCTTACAGGATGTGTAAAACACAACATCGACTACAGCTCCTTTGGAAGAGAAGTCACTTAATATATTGCAGTTAGGAGCAAAACACAAATTAAATTCACCTCAATTGACCTGAAAGTTTTGAAATCTGGATCTAGTTTTGTTGTGGAGAGACGGTGGTTGCAAGTCATGTGAAATAGCAGTGACCTTTTTGCTTATTCTGGGTACGTCTGCAGCAGTGCAAAATCCCGAGAGTCCGTCAGTTTTTAGGAAACAGAGCGGAGAGCGACAACAAGAGCTAATCTGCTGCAAATGACACCCAATTTCTGTCAACCCGACAATGCGTAAAGATGTGAACAAGGTGTTGCGCTATAGCAATTTCAATAAACACACACTTACATACTCATGAGGGCAAATGAAGCTAAACGGAAACTGCATATTAGGCTTGCATTTTATAGTTTGCTTGGAGGAAAAAAAAAAAAAAAAGGCTTGTATTTAGATCTGTGAAGTGTGTTCTGTATTTTATTGCTCCGCAGCTGCTGATTTCTACCATTGCTGCCTCTGTACGTGACATTTTGTCCTGATCGTTTGGGTTCTTCTGCCATAGTCTGAATTTGATATGTAACCATTGACTGCTTTGCCTCTTTCCCCAGGGACATCAGTGCAATTAGGCAAGAATTTTTTTTTTTTTTTGTCAGATCTCGATGCTGTGAAACAAAAAGCTTGACAGATTCCAGCATGATGCTCCGCTGATGTGCAGCAGCAGCCACAACCGAGAGCAGTCCGCAGCATCATCCCATAAACTCGTCTCTAATAACAAACTTTATGAAGACTAAGAGGGCAGTTTTAAGCTGAATGTGAAATGAGAGTTGCGTGACTGTAGCTGCAGTTCAACAGTCTTGAAATGCCAAAAAAAGTAAAGCCAAACCTTCTGAATACTGATCAGCTGACTGGAAAAGGAGGCTTGTGCTGTGATGAATTATGCAGTGGATTAGCATGTTCTCCAGAGCTTTGAGAATTATCATTCAGTAGTGTTACATAAATCTGCCTTCCACAGTGGCAGAGATGTCATTAATAGCTAATAAGACAATAGAGCCGGCTCGTCATGCACCATATTAAAGAATTTATTTTACACCGTCAGGGATATGAGCGGCGAGCGTGTTCTCGGCTGTGGAAATGTCGAGGTGCTGTCGCGTTTCTCACTCAGCCCGGTTGTGTGTTGCTGCTGGGGGATCTGCTCGCTATCTTCATTGCACTGACGCGGGCGACTGACTGTGCCAAGTAAAGAAAACATGATGCAACAAAGCTATGTTGAGCCAACTCATCCTCCTTCTTATGTTCACCGACAGAGTCCTTTCGCTCCTCACTTGGCGTAATCGTAAACTCCTGAGCGTGTGTCGGTCAAACCCACATACACATACTTTGTGTGCAGGTCAAACATGCATACTGTCTTTGTGTCGCCGCCAGTGTGGAGAACACCAGCCACGGGTTAAGTGCTGGTAAACATTTAGTCGAGGCTCGTAAGACAGAGACCTTTGGCTAAACGTTAACTTAACATACACAACTATAACCTCCTTTATGCTATATATCTATAATGCTGTGATTGTTTCGCTGTGATCAGAAAGCTGATATCACCAACCAATATGAGAGGAGGGGCCAGTCAGGCAAACACTCCTGTGCTGCGTCCAAAATCACATACTGTGCATATGTGTACCATCATTCAACATACTTTTGTGCAGGTTGGGCTAGTTTCCATTACAGTTTTGCACAAAATGTAAGCGTTATTTTCAAAATTTCAAACACATCTGCGAGATGACCGCTTTCCACTGAGTGATGTTATGCGACTTCTCATCTCACAATAACATAAAGGGAAGCTTGGCCATGGATGTTCAAAACATTTTCAGGTTTATTTCATTATTTACAATCTAAGGCCACATAGGTGAGTTATACAAGTGGAAAGGCGAGCCCCTTACACGTGGGAGTGGCCACATATAAGGGATTTCTGGGAGGTGATAGTCCACGATTTCACAGAGAAATTGTGGATTCAAAACTTCCAGATGATGCCCTCAACTTTTGAAGAGTTATGTGATGCAATAACAGCTATTGTAGCTCCTGCTGCATCATGAGGGAGCCAGTTCCTACCGACCAACGCGTAGCCATAGCATCATGTGACCTAGAAAAGCCAAAAAAGTGTTTCCATTGCAGTTTTGCAGAATATAGCTTTTTTCAAATTGCCTGAAATACCACTTCATGGGAGCTTGAAAACTTTTTTTGCGATAAATGGGGGCTTTTTCGCAATTGATGTATTTCCATCAGCCATATTTTCTATTCGCAATTTAAATTTCTGCAGTTTGAGGGTTAATGGAAATCCGCCTTGTGACACACCATCCACCATCCCCTCCACTTCTCGATGAAAAAGTCAGCTAATAAATTAAGTCCTTATAGAAATGTTATATGATACCTATGAATGTTACGTATATGTGGATTGAAGAAATGTACAACGCCGCCATATATTTCTGGCAGCTGGTCTGGAAAAGATCACAGTCATAGTTTAAATAAATACTTTTTAGTTGCCCAAACATAACCCGACCTTAAGGACAGAGGTGACAGTCTCTCTGATTAATTTTGAATGCATTCAAAATTTATATGTATTCATTGTGCAGATGAAAGAGCAGAGAGTCTGTGTTAAAGTATCGATTTAGGGCATACAGTAGGTGTGTTTCCTCAGCAGGAGGGCTGATCTCGTGCCACAGAGTGTAAAATGTGCTCAGACAGTTGTTGCTGTGCAGAGCTGATTGTATTTCCTCTCTGCTCCTCCGGCAGGTGGACTCAAGCTTTCATCATTCAGCACTTTACCCCCTCATCATCCTCAAACCCACAAGGCTTTCCTTTAATATCAACACTCTTCCAGCAAATGCGTGGAATTAAGATTTATAGCATTTAAAGCATTTACCAACGCTCACCGTCTACAAATCTCCTATGTGTTCAAGTCCTTGCTTTGATATGGATATCCACACAGCTGCTTTATCAAAATTCAGTTATCACTCACTCACATCCGTCATCGTCAGCCCGTCCGATAAAAGCTAATCTCCTTCAAAGCAAGCTCTTGATTTGCCTTCAGGAAACCAATTTAATGGATCACGCTATCTGCTGTAAACCAATCGACAGAGAGAGAGGCGGGTGGCTGTTTTGTTTGCTCTGGGGTTTTTGAGTGTCAAGTACTGTACATGATGTGTGCCCACAATTCTGTGTCTTGATATATCTAATTTTGAAAGTAACATGCCAAACTCTATTATTAAAAAAAGAGATTTATATTGGTGCCATGCCAGTCGAATGCCATCTCATAACATGTATTTTTAAAAAAATCAGATATCTATAGTGCAATAGATATTCATGTAACAAATCCATATTGACATGTGTTTCCCTGAACATGTGCGGTGAAAATTAATAAAATATAAGTATAGAGAAAAGGTTTTTTGTGTTTATTTTATTGAATCCTCTAATTTACCTTTAAATTACATTAATTTAGGAAGAAAAAGAAAAGACCTACCTTTTTTTCAAAGGGAAATTAAAAAAAAAACTAGTAAAAAATGTCCAGAAAATTACATTCATAATTATTATAAATATTTATTTAAAATCATGTTCCAAAAAACATTTTGTTGTTGTTGTTGGGGTTTTTTTTGTTTTTGTTTTTTATTTCAGTATTTTTGGGGGATCAGTTCTTGTTTTTATTGTTGCTGCTTCTTTGTTTTTTCTTTTTCTTTTTTTTTTTTAAACTTAATTTCTGGCTAGTTTTTGGGCGTTGTCCTGTCCAGTATCTAGAAATACATCTGGAATACTGAACAAAAATCCTCTCAGAAATCATGAAAATAATTTGGATTTAATCAAAATCCTGACCCTAACAACACCTCACATAGGTAAATAATAATTTGTCCAATATTTGGTTAATTTACATTTTTTTTGCATTAAAGTTGTTTAAAAGAATAGGAGTTGCATGTTGTGTGATATGCAGACTTGAATCCAAGCAGAATATTGTGAAAATCTGCACTCACACTCCAGATCACAAAATGGTTGACA
The DNA here is from genome assembly GCF_008729295.1 of Plectropomus leopardus. Lineage (NCBI taxonomy): Eukaryota > Metazoa > Chordata > Actinopteri > Perciformes > Serranidae > Plectropomus > Plectropomus leopardus. The sequence continues at coordinate 33,392,447 of NC_056469.1, read as the reverse complement.
CTCAGTCGAGGTTCCTGTCAACACAAGCAGATTGCATCACCATCTGCTGGCCAGTATTTAGTGTATTGACAGGAATATCTAAAAGGATGCACAGCCTCTCTGTACTTGAAATCCTCTGACATGCATCATATATCCACTGTCTGCTGGTTGTTGCTGAAACCTTCTGCTGAGCCCAGTTTTTTTGGAGGGTTGTTACAGTTGTTTGGCTGAAGCGTCTTCCTCCCCGATCAATGGTGTTTCATGAATTTAGAGCCTGCAATCAACTCCACCAATCAGCACCAATGGGTGTCAAACCTGTCTGCTCCGATAATCAGAGATATGATGTAATGCCAGCCTGCAGGCAGCACTGCATGATGGGACTGAAAAGAAAAAGCCGCTCTCTCAGAATGATGAATGTTTTACAGCCGAAATATCCATTTATATCCATCTGAGGAGGATTCAGAGACTGCTGATATTCCTCTTCATTTCATGATGAAGTGAACTATAAGCATCGAGTCAAGTGCTGAAGTCTGTTCCACTTCCACGCTGATTACATACTGTTGGTTTGTCAAGGATGAATTTTCAGACTGATTACGTTCTCCAAAAACACTTCACAGCTATCGTTTAATTGCTCCCCAAATGTCTAATCTGAACAGATTCTCTGACACACAGGTTAAGCTATACTCACTGTTTTATGGATCTTGCTTTTGTTTTCACAGTTTTCAAGTGGCTTGCGCGTTTGTGAGCTTTTCTTCTTGTGCTGTGTTGTGTCTGCGTCACTCTGCAGTTACACCTCTGAACACGACTTGCAGTGATGTTTCTATGCCAAAGTTTTAAGTTCTTATTAAGTGTTGGAAAGTTTGACTGATTCAACCAGGCTCCCAGTAACAGCGCTGAGCTTTGCAACCAATTTCACCATGTTCTCGTCCAAAGCCGCCACATATTGCAGCTTTGTCAGTGGACTTTCGTGTCTAAATATTACGTTTTCGGTTTCCTTCTGCATCTGCTCCTTACGTGAACATTTTTTCAACAAATGCATATGATGGGATGATGGTGCACATGGTTATGTTTAGGCAACAACAGCACATGGCAAAGCAGGTACGTCAACAAAAGCCCATGCTGGCATGGATGGTTAGGATCAGGGAGGAAGTGAACATCAGACTCCTGCATCAAAGTCCTGGTTTATTTGACCCATCAAACATCCCTCCCACCCGTCCTACAGACGTCCTTGCACTCCTCATACTGTTATTGGCAGCATTTCAAACTGACGGAATCCAGCAGTATTTCATGGGCACATGACCGGTTCTGTTCGGCAACGTTCTCAAGTGATACGGCCTGTACCTGCTATAACTCACAATGTTGACAGTGTCTTTTGCTTGACACATTTTCCCCCAAAGTACAACATGCTTACTGTATTATGGGGAATTTCTTGTTTTCACAATTTATTTGCTTCTCAAATTTGAGATAAAAGTCAACGAAAGCATGCCATGCTACAGCATGGGGTACAGATCTACACTGCTGCATAGATTCAATGCAGAAATATAAACCCGTCTTAAGCAGAGTTGCACATTCATGCTGAGGGTGCACTGACTTCAAGAATTTTTTTTTAAAAAAAGCAATAAAACACAAATGTATGTACAAAAAATTAAAATTCCATTTGCAACATGACACTCAAATGTAACTCTTTGCTGTCCTTGCCATAAAATCCTGCAATCATGAACAGCGTCCTCTCTTAGCAGGAAACACAACAACCACTGGATGAATGGCGAATGACAGACTTCAAGATTCAAGATTCAAGATTCAGTTCATTTGTCATTTTTTATGTATTTGCATGAATAAAAAGACAAAATGATGTTATCCAAACCAACACCAGTGCAAAAGAAAACTAACAAAATATATTTGTTAAAATCGCATGTTTATCTAAAACTTCATGTTTAAAGCGACCAGACTAAGACCAGATCTAAAAAACTTGAGAACAAGAAATAAAAATATAGGAGCAGCATACACATCAGCACAGACATTCAAGTATTTAAATCTGAAAGAGCTTCAGTACTCAGGTGAGGAAGCATTACATCAATTGGACCTTTGCTGCACTTTCTGCCACATTTCTGCCAACGATTTTTGCCATCTGGGTACATTTCACATTTTGTTAAATATGCCTATTGTCTTACTTTCTGAGACTGAGATGAGAAGATGGATCTCACTTTCGGCCCTTGAGATCCTCCAGAGGTGAAATCAGCGTGTTGCACAAGTCAATCAATTCCTGAGCTTTTTTACTCAAGAACAAAGAGATGCTTTTATCGAAGACCCCGAGTCTCAATCTCGCTCTGCAAGCTCACGGCTCCACAACACATTTCTACCTAATGTGCAGCTCTCTGTAATATCTCGCCCACTCTGTGCAGATTCTTTGGCTGGAATTAAGCAAGGAGCCATAAAATATAAATCCTCCTTTCTTTTCAATTGATTTCTATTCTTCTGCAGTTATCAGGAGCATACACACACACACATACACACGCACGCAAACAAGGGCAGTCTCTCTTGTGCACACAAACAAACACACATCCAATGCAGACGTTCACCTGTCAGTCTTCTCAGTGGTTGCACTGGCACAGACACAGACACAGAAATAGATTTTACAGCCACGGCCAGAAAACAAATCAAACCATTTTCATTTGGTATTGTTTCCAGATGTCATTTCTCTTGACGCGATGAGGTAATCCAAGCATGACAAATCAAACTGCTTGTATTGTGTTCAAGGGTCAGGTCACCCAAAGTGCAATATTTTCTTATTTTATCTACCAGTGGAGACAGATTTCAGGGGAAACACCGTCTGCCTGACCCAACCGCCACAGTAAAGGTTGGTTCGTTTTTGCAAACCACTGATACATTACATTTCGACATTATTACATAGCAATATACTGAAACTTTCTGTTTCAAAATCCTGAATCATTTGTGAAGAATATGTTGCTGAACAAAACGCGTAAGTATGAAGTTTGTTTACCACAGACCTTATTTCCTGCAATTACACAAAATCCTATGCAAAAACCATAGAAAGGCTTCTTCGCTAGAGAACTAGGGTGACTTTAGCTTCTGGGTTAGCCCACAGAAAAACATCATCCCTCAGGCGTTCTGTTCTGTCTTCGCAGAGTTTGCAAAGTTGTGTGACTTTAATTCTGTTATGTGCAACTAATTGGAGAGCTCTAATTTTCTAATTATTTTTTTACGTGTATTGATTTCAACAATAATGATAACACTGATTATGAAAATATAATTTTCACTCTGTTTTGACAATACACATATGTTTATGTGTGTTCTATAATTAGTTCGATACTTTCATAAGGTAGGTTTCCATTATACAACTGCACAAAATTTTAGCAATATTTTCAAAAATGTTGATAAAACACACTTGCAAGATGACTGCGTTTCCACTAAGTGAAGTTCTCCTCTGGTGATAACATCCCATTAACCATGGCGATGGACGTTCAAAACATTAGCAGCTTTATTGCTATTGCAGCCACCGCACTAGTCATCATTCTTTCCAATCCAAGGTGATGTAGGCGTGTTATAGAGCCATAATGGAAAGGCGAGCCCCTTATGCGTGGGAGCGGCCACATATGAGGGATTTCTGGGAGCTGGTAGTCAACAATTTCACAGAGGAATTGTTGATTAAAAACTTTCTCAAAGTTATGCGATGCATTGACACCTCTTGTAGCTCATAATGAGGGAGCCAGTTCTTACTGACACGCACATAGCCATAGCATCATGTGACCTTGAAAAGGACTTAGACACACATTTTTTCTTATCACCTGGTATACCACAAGATGTGAGCCTTAAAACTTTTTTTGCGATAAATGAGGCATATTTTTAATTCACTTCACATTCAATTTCAATTTGTGCAAGTAGAGCATTAATGGAAACCCTGCTGTTGCAATTGCGCTCAGGGCACCCATATGGCCAGCAGCGGCCCTGCAACCCAGTAATGTAAGACCAGTGAACTGACTTATATCTGCAGTATTATCAATCAGGCTCAGAGCTGGCTGCTGGAGGCAAACTGTGAAGTGGAATGTTCAGCTTGCAGAGACAAACACATCCTCCATATTCCCAAGAAGTAATGTTTACTTGAGTCTCTGCTAGCTCTCAAAAAAGTTCTGTGTGGTTCATGCATGCACACCCAGCACAGCATGGATTCATTCATTTTTTAAGTATTGCAACACAAGATTCAAACAGTAACAGAAGTCTTCTTACTGGTTACGCTGTTCCAAAAGATTCCCTCTTTCTACAGCGACATCAACTGAAGAAAAGCTGCCGATTTTTCTGCCATCAGCAAATACAATACAGAGATGTTATGTGGACAGTTCGGATTGATAAAATTATACCGTGAAGCATAAAAAGCGGCAAGAATGAATATCCCCGTCAATTCTTTTTATTCTGTCTCTTTTTTCAGCTGTTTTTTCAGCCACAACTATTTTCCACCCACTATAATTCATCCTCCCCACACCTGTCAGACGTGTTGCTGCTGAAAAGTTTTAACGTCAGTTGTTTATGTTTTGAGCAGCACAAATTAAATTGTTTTTCCTGGTTTGAAGGCAGGAATTCATAACTCAAAACCTGGACTGATGAAACCAAGTCTTTCTCCAAGGCCTCTCTCTCTCTCTCTCTTTCTCTCTCTCTCTCTCTCTCTCTCTCTGCTTCTCTATATATATATATATATATATATATATATATATAAAAAATAAAATTTAAAAAACATCTCCTAATGTAGTGACAGTTTTCCTCTCATGTTTGCCTTAAAGTTGTTTTTCTGTCAAAAAAGCAAAGTCAGATTGTGGAGCTTCTCCAGACACAAGCAGACAGAGAGAGAGAGAGAGAGAGAGAGAGAGGGGAAATATTTGGGCTGACGGAGTTGGCACATGCTAACTCATACAGGGTTGAGTCACTTCTAACAGAGCGTCTAACACACCACACAGGTTAAATGTGTTGTGAAAAATCAAACCGGCAAAGAAGTGAAATCTGACCGACCATCTCGGGGTGAGTGAAGATTTTTATTTATTTAATTTTCTGTTTTTAAATTGTTGTTTTGACTTTTAAACTGCAACAAACTTGACTAAAATTTATTAAATCTGATATACAGGTAACTTTTACCATCCTTTTTCATCACTCAGTCATCACTGGCCAGAAATCTGACACACAGTCTGATAGAGAGAGATGTTTTGTTGTTGTTATTGTTTGTTTTAAACCTGCTATTTTTTATTGCATTTTGTCAAACTGTGTTGTAGTTTTGACTTTAACTGCAAAATATGACTTTCAAGCTGCAAACTTGTATCAGTTATCTTTCCTGTTGACTGTTGAGTTCATCTGTCAGGGTTAGAGAACGTGTGTCACCATCATGTGCTTCCCCTTTTTGCTGATGACTCCACTTTTTACATAAGATACAATCTACAAAACAACCCAAGATCAGTCATTACCTTCTCAGAAACGTATTTCAACACACCCACAAATCAGAAAACGGAAGTTAACCCACCTAGTGGTGGATGTCACAATGATGTCAGAAAGACATTAGACTCTTAATTGGATAGAAAATCGGGCTGATGATTTGTTAAAATGTGTGAAAATATAAAAATCCCATGTTGTATGGACGTTAATCTTATGGCATTTTGCATTATGACATTGGGTTTTGTTATCCAAACCTTAATATAAAATTACTTTTGATACTCAAGTAAATATCAGATGCTTTAAGACTTTTATTCAAATGATATTCTAATAGGTCACTTTGACTTATACATAAGTCATTTTCTGGAAATATATCAGTACTTATACTCAAGTATTACCTTAAGGGGTACTTAATCCACCACTGATCTTGATGTAGAATAATATCATTTAGTTTTAAAATGATTTAAGTATTAAAAGTAAAAGTATAAGTAAATACTGTTAATGGAAAGCAAGTGGTCAGAATTCGAAGAATTATGAAGTATACTTCTTCACAACATACGCCACCTTGAATATGGAGCATACATTACACTCGGTCTTTATTTTTTTTTTAATTTAAAATTTAAAAAACAAAATTGAGTTTTCCTTCTATTTCATTCATTTATTTCATTCATTCATAAAGAATAACAGCATACATATTATTTAGGAAATTAAATGTAGTGGAGTGAAAGTGAAAATAGACAGAAATATAAAAAATGTAAAGTACACATACTCCCCCAAAAAGCTTAAATACTTTAACAAGGTATTACTACTTTGTAACATTACACCACTGTTCAAGCTAATGATGGCATGACACATTTTAAAGATGTTGGATTTTGGTTATTTTATAACACAATGTAACACCAACAAAATATTAACAATATCTGTCTTCAGCATATTTTACGTCACATTTATGGCATTAGATGTTGTCCTGACATTGAATTTTTATCACATGGCTTCACAACCCAAAATCGACCAAATATCAGCTTCTGATGACGTGGCCGTCAGCTGAGAAGAAGTTTCAGAGGATGATCCTAACAATTAATTCATTACTCATCTCACACTTTTCAGGCTTGGCTAGTTATTAGTGTCATTTCACACGAGATACAGTCTTTGAACCGCTGTGTTATCTGTCGGCCACTGAGCAGCTCCACTCCAGTAATTGGGGGTTGACAGCTTCACTCAAGGGCCCTTCAGTGATGGTAATGAGCGGGGACGAAAAGTGCAGCTTTTTCAGGCTCTCTTCCCAGATTTTTTTTTTTTGTTTGTTTTTTGGGGTTCTGAGTTTGAACCTACTGTACGTCAAATCCACAAAATATCACATCATGTTAATCCTGCAGAGAAAGACAGGTTAAACTGGTAAATGTGGCGCAGCTCACTGATGGGTGTTCCTGCTCAGTTGTCAGTTCATGACTTTGCTCTGGACTGAAATATCTTCCGAAATATCGGATCCATTTGATGGAAATTTGATACACACAACTCAAGTTCTTCACAGAATCTGTTGAGTTTCTTCTGTAACAGTGTGGGGTACTGATATTGTAAATATTTTGGTTGAGTTCAAGCTGTGGGTTTTATGAGAGAGTAGAAGTTGTGTCCGAGGCTTTTTAGGGATTTGTTTGTGTACAGAAGTCAACAAATTCCTGCTGCTGTTTTGCCCACTTAGATCTTTTTCAAACTTTTTTCATGCTGCACATTGTTGTTTATCCAAGTTCTTCAGCATTTCTGTTTATGTTGTATTTTTAAAGGTCATTTTGAACAAACCAGCTTTTCAGTCTTCCCGTTTTATCTCTCAGTTCTTGGTGCCATGTGGCCGGTGAGCTGCTGTGGTCACTTACATGCTTTCAACTCAAAGAGCCGCACTCTAGCTCAATGGGAAGTGACTCCCAGACTCTCAGTTTGAGTCGGACCAGTGATCCTCTTGAGTGTGAAAGCGACCACCTGTTTGCTGGGTTCGTCTGATATTAGTTTGATATTATTGAGCAGAGAAAAGGCAGATGCTCGGCTCCACTTGTGTCGGTGTTACTCATTCATTTATGACTAATTCACTGGCATGCAGGACAGATCACGGGATAATGGTGTAGAGGTGGAGTCTCGAATCACACTTATACATTGTTCTGTGCTCAGCATTGTTCTCTTTTGTAGGTCAAGTATAGCATTATTCTGATTTTTGTGAATGAAAGACTTCTCTGTATTTTGAAGCCCTAAAACTATTGTTACTTCGTGACTACATGACTCTTTTTTGTCCCCGAAACAAAAACATTAAGTTGGAGAGAAAATAGATGACCCCCCATGTGTTCCCAATCTAATCATAAGAATAAATGTTGGCATTGTGCTTTTATGCAAACTACAGATATGTTTTATTTATTTGTTATTATGTAGCAGATACATTAAAAGTAAACGGTTTTGTACAAAAAAAAAAATCAAAAATTGCAACAACGAAAAAATCCATCAGCAACTTGGCTAAAAAAAAATGCGTTTTTTTTCCTTTATTTTCTTTTTCTTTTGTTATTATTATTATTATTATATTATTATTATTATTATTATTATTTTATTTAATTTTGTTTATTTAGTTTTTGTCTTTTTTTTATCTGAGATGTCTTTCAGAATATGGAGAAACACTTTGCTGTTAGGTAAAAAAACAAAAATCCATTAAAAAAGGAATTTTAAGATGATTCATATGCAACATAATGCAACATGTCTGTGGTTTGCAGAAACAAACGATGCATATCCTCTTCTCGTGATTCAGCTGGTGTCCAGTGTAAAAAGCCTTTTCTCTCAGTGAATATTTCGTCTTGTCATGTCTGACAAAACAAAAGTGAACTAAGTCATAAATAGCTCTCTGTTCCGGTAAAGTGAAGCAATAAGCTGTAAACATGAGTCAGCATGTGTGACTCTGGAGCCCTTGAGCTAAAACAACCAAACAGAATTAAAGGTAGCGCTGTTAGCAGTCGCACCAGTTTGACATGTCAGATGCTGGAAATGACACCAGTAACTTTAGAGTTATTAGTCACACTGTGATTTTCCTGCTGTGAAATATCTGCTGCACAGAAAAAGTTCTGTGATGTCCGAAAGTCTGATGTTGTGACTTTGCTTTTTTTCAGTGACTTGAGGACACAGATGGGAAATTGTTTTAATAGCAGACTCAGGAGGTTTATAATTTCACTTTTGGGGTTTGACTCCTAACATTCTCATGAAATATGATGTCCTGCCCTCTCCGTTCCCATCTGCAGCAGATGAAGAGTCAGAGAAGTCCATTTATACTTTTTGCAGTGAAAAGGTTGCATAGTGCACGTTTAACCCTTTAAAACCAGAGCAAATGGACTTTTGATTTCTTTCAAAAACATGAGAGGAAGGCAATAAGCAACTTAGGAAGAAATTATCCAAACATTAGTACAAAGAAGTATAAGAAATAAATGAGCAAAAAAAACAAAAAAAACAACAAAAATAATTTAAATTTAAATAAAATCAAACAGCATCAAGGAAATGACCAGTAAGAAATGTGCTTAAGAAATAATAAGAATAATTCTGTAATATTTCATCTCTAATATTTTGAAAGATTAAGATAATTATGTCTGGTTTTTTGGGACATTTTACATTCTTTTTCAAAAATTTTTTTTTTTCTAATTTCTTAAAAATGTATGGAACACCTTTTGTTAAGTTGCTCATTGCCTTTTTTCCAATGTTTTCAACAAAAAGCAAGCTAATTTGCTCAAAGTTTCAAAGGTTTAAATACTTAGACATATAAATAATTCAAGAAGAGATGTCAATCCAAGTTTCAAATGGTTAAAGGTAAACTTCACTTTGTTTTTTTTTTTTTTTTAAACTTTCCTGTTAGCATTTATGCAGAGAGCTTTGGTTTCATTTATCGAGGTTTTTAGCGAGACATTTCATCAGCCTCTCTTTGCTGTGGAGAGATTTCATTAAATCTGTTTTATAACAAATAATAGTTCCAATGAAAACTGCTGACAGCATGTCCTGCAGTTTATCCAGAGACATGAGGACACTGTCTCTGGGAGGAAAAGCAGCTTTTTTAAATTAAGAAAAATCAGTGCTTTGAGCAACATAAATTAAATTCATTTCTGCAACTAACCATTATTTTGATAATTGATTAATAAGTTGATTATTTTTTCGAAGTTTCCATATGAAACGTTCTCTCTGCCTCCGCCATGCCTCCTCAAAACTACCGCTTCTCCACAGTTGATGCTACAATGGATCATCCGGAGGGAAGCAGGCGTATCTCCGCCGTACCTCATCGAATGCTCACAGCAGAATCAGCCAATCACAGCAGCGTGTAGTTTCTGTCAGATTTTGTCAGTTTATCCGTCTCATAGACTGTATATAATATCTGTGTCTTTACATACAGTCTACGATCTGTCTGCACATTCCCGTTCAGAAGTGTGACTCCGCAGAGATTCTCTTCTTAAAGAAGTGGAGAAAAAGTTTATTCCTCACAGCGTGGAGTGGCATCACAGTGACAAAGGTGGAGAAATTAACAGTGAACAAATTATTTCTGGCTAATGTAAGATATAAGCCAGGAAATGTCACGTTAGCTACAGTGCTGTTGATAAACGTTAGGTCATTTTCCGCCCATGTCTCCACAGTTGTCCTGTTGGTGTCCACTCCGTTCTCATTGTCTGCCGATGTCTCCGCCGGTGTCTCTGCCGGTGTGTGTGCCGGTGTCTGCTCCACTGTCACTCTCCGCTGGTGTCTCCCCCGGTGTCTGCTGCACTCTCATTGTCCACTGGTGTCTCTGTCGGTGTCTCCGCCGGTGTCTTCACTGGTGTCTGCTAAGCTGTCATTCTCCACCGATGTCTCCATGGTTGTCCCGTCAGTGTCCATTCCACTCTGATTATTAGCCGGTGTCTCTGCTGTTGTCCGCTCTCGCTCTCATTCTCCCCCCGTGTCTGTGCCGGTGTCTCCGCCGGTGTAGTACATCTATACATATTCATAGGGGTATCTAGTTGCATCAACCCTTCTCCACTGCTCCCGTTTGCATGTGATGTAAACAATGCCGCGACACAACCAGTGATGTAATAATTGTGCGACACAATGAATGGATTTATGATCGATTATAATCGATTTCATCAATTCGATGTTGCAGCTGAAGGCGGCGGAAGCCTTTAGAGACGGTGGGATATATCAAAACCCTGACAACAACAAATAACAGGAACTGTATCTGTGGTGAGACAGCGCCAGGTGTGAGTGGGAATATAGTTTTGTGGTTTTGAAAAGGAAGAGATCACTTGATGTTTGGCATCAACAATCACAGAACTTATACTTATGGAGACTATGTTTCTGTGGAGGACAGACAGGACAACCTGAGTGTCCAGCTGTGTTTGTGTGCAGCAGTGGCACTTTCTGGCCCTCAGGGTCCGAGGCTTTAGCCAAACATGTTTTTTCAATAGCCCTGATCTAAATATATATCTATATGGCCCAATAATCTGTCAGGCCATTCATGCATTTAAGCCCTAAAACCTAATATAAAATAATCTTTTCATTATCATTGCCAAATATTTTTAATAGAAACCAATTTGCTCAAGTTTCAAAGGGTTAACTGCTGGATCCATCATTCTAAAATAACGTATTACTGATTAGTTTGATTATATTCTGTGATCATAATCTGAGTCTCCAAAGTCACTAAAGCTGTTGAATAAATGTAGTGCAGTAAAAAGTACAATATAAGTAGAAGTATAACATTAAAAATAGATAAATAAGTAATTTCCTGTCATTTTTAATGATAGTGGTTGCAAAGTTCATGATGCATAAATAATCTGAAAAGTATAAAAAAAAATGTTTTAAGTGCAAATAAGATGCTGGGGTGCATAAAAAAAGCTTTAAAATATATTTTTCTATATCAAGAGGAAAAAACAAAAAAACAGAATCCCTCCTACAGAGGCCTCCAATGTCCTTAAATCCTAGAAACACCTGTGAATGCAGCATGTGAACACGTATCATCGTCAGTGAAGAACATTTCTTGGTGAAAACAGTCTCTCACTGGATGAACGTGTCATACAGAAGTGGAGGGCGCAGTCCTTTCAACTCAATGAAAGAGCTGTGTGCCACCGACTATTGACTGCTGGGTAAATATCATCCAGTGAGCTCAAAGCTCTATTTCTGTGACTGACGCCATTCGCGGCATATCAGAGAGATATCAGAGTTTAATCAATGATAGGGACATTTATTGTTTCGTTCGCAGCCTGGTTGCTAATTTAGTGCAGGACTACCAGCTCACAGCATGAAGCCCAGCAGGCTGCTTGGACTTTGCATTGTGTTGCTACAGACTACACAGTTTCAGCGTCAGAGCACCACTTTGCTGGCTTCTCATCCTCATCCTGCAGCTTCAGCCTGAACACAGTGATTTCTTTTATTAGCTTGCTCACTAACAAAGACTACATTATATGCATGATCTAAAAGAGGACATGTCTTGGACCATCTTGTTGTAAGGGGACAGTGCAACTGAGCTGCCCATCTGCGAGGGAGGAGAGAAGAAGAGCAGGGTTTGGAGGGAGTGTCGAGAGAAGAGAGACAAACAGGAGAGGAAAGGTGAGACGCACCTATATAGGCCACAGCAGGTGATTGCATTGATGAGGCTCAGGTGTTTGCATAGACGAGGTGCAGGTGATGTGAATTAGGAGGAGACAGAAGTGTGCTCTTGTTGTGACCTTAACTTGGCTTTAACCCTTTGAAATCTGGATGTGTTTTTCTCATGCTGCATTCAGGTGTCCTTACAAGTCTTTAAACCTCTGAAACTCAAAAAAGAAGGTTTAATCAATGCTCTTCAAAAACATGTGAAAAGGCAATGAGCAAATTGCAAGATACTGGTAAAAGTGGAGAGGAAAACAGCCTGAAAATGTTTTAATAAAGGAGAAGGAGAGTGATATTGAAAAAATAGAAATTTATGTTCAAAATATAATACAGAATATATTATACTGTTTTTAATTTTTTGCTTTTTTAAAATGTATTTTTATTTTTACGTCATTTCCTTTCTTTTCAAGTTGCTCATTGCTGTCCTCCTATGTTTTTGAAAGAAATCAAGCTGTTTTGTTCAGGTTTAAAAAAGTAAATTATTTGGACCATAAGAAAGTTTTGGCTAATATACTGTTCCAACATCCAACACATAGAAATTATTGAGAAAAATATACATACCACCCATAGTGACAGCAATTTAATGACATTTCAGAGTCAGGTTGTTAAGTTCAGCTCTGTGTGGGCATACTGGGCTCAACTTTTTACTCATAAAAGTCTGTTTACTCATCTTGAGGAGAACAAATGCACATGTGAAAAGAAGTTGTGTAAAGCTGTTTGTGAATCTGCAGCGTAAAGTCTGATTAATTGCCTTAAGTTATGTTTTTGAGTCAGTGTTATTTGGGGATATATTTATCCAAGCTGTCTTTGATTGCACTTGGTGGAGTGTCCTTTGGGGCTTTTGGCCAAAAAGTCAAGGTGTGCTGTACAAACAGGTGATGGAATCAGAATGTACTGAATTAAGTAGATAATGTCTGGTTCTGCTGCTTCAATTTTGATCATTTTTCAAACAAAACTGTCCATCCTGAGTCCAAACAACCCTTTCTGTTTCCTGCAGGGATGACTGGCTTCCTAATAAACGGCATGGCGTGCTAATTTAAGATTTCACAACATCAGCTCTCACTTTTTGCAATTTGTGAGTCATTGATCTTCTTCCAGAGTCAAACAATGAGACCTGCTGTCACACTGAAACAGTTCCAGTTCGTGTTGTTTACTCCTTCATACCACACGACTGACTCAGGGAGGTTTAGTGTCAGCTGGCATCCTTGTGCTGCAACACTCGTTGAACTGCGTCTACAGATGAACAGTGTCATTGTTGCCAGGCAGCCTCCAGTCTATAGATTCAAAACATTACAGGGTGAGTGAAAGCTATCTCTGGGTTGCAGAGAAAACAAATATTTTCCTTCTCCTCTTGCTCCTGGGGGATTTCAATATTGTCTTTCCAGCTCAAACTATATGAACTAAGCAGCAGCCAATCAGCACGTGAAAAACATTGACCGGGAAAAGAGCCATATGTCTTATGTGTGCACACACTATCCTCATGTGTTTGTGTTTTAGACTGTATGACCCAGAAATCTACATGCCTGTAACGTTGAGTCTAGAGTATGTGGGGGCTGAGGTGATTGCAACATGGACTGCAGTGAGATCACTCAAGGAAGAAATAAAAAGCAGCCTGCAGCATATTTGTGCACATTCCTTTAAGAGATAAGGCTGACGGAAACTGCACACACACACACACACACACACACACACACACACACACACACACACACACACATACGAGTCTGAATTCTTGACATGAGCTCCTGACACAGAAACTCTGTCAGGAAGTTAATACCAAACCAGTAGGAGGTCAGGGGATGTTGTTGGGAACACAAAGGTTTGGTTGACCTTGGTCACCTCGTCAAACGGAAGAATTCACCCGCGGCAGGTTTCATTTTTTCACCTGAATCATGACCAGGTGCACTGTAAACAGAGAAGAGACCATAAAGAATGAAAGGTGTTTGTCTTCTTCAAAGTCTTCAGTTTGATGCACTCACCAGGTTGAAGGTTATTGGAGAGACAAACTGATGTATGCTGGTGACAAAAAGTCTGCAGTTTGATTCTTGCTAAAGTCAGATTGTTCATCAATCAGAGCTGCAGATGTGAGCTTTGACCTTTGACCTGACCGTGGTTGTGAGACTTGTGACTCCACAGTTCTGTCTCTTAGAAAATAAGTTTATGTTTAACTAATTTGAATCAGCAATTACATTTTGTGTGAAACCTAAGCAAATTATGTTATGTTTTCTGTTAACATGAGGAAACCGTTCTCACTCCAAACTCATCAAATAGCGCTGCTCTGTCAGTGCTTTCGGTGTATGAGCGTGACACCTAAAACCACTTTCCACATCCAACCGGAATAAGGCTCAATAATGTCAGATGAGAACCTGCTTGAACAGAACTGGTGGCATTGTCATTATAAGCCAGCCGGATGGCAGGGCCACACGCAATGTGCATGGGCGTCATCACTTGAGGAACACGGTCTGACAAAACTGGTTGTGTGCATGACACGGTGAAGGACGACAAATGCAAGTGCATTTATATGGCGGGCAGCTGGGGAAGTGGATATGTACCACAAACAGCAGATTTTCGGGTGGATGTCCTAACCATTGTAACGGTTGGTTGCCATGAGCTGTTATGTAAATGTGCTGCTTCATCTCACCAAGTGCATTTGTTGGCATCACTTTAACATAAACAGCTGACACAAAAGGATACCTAAAACGTCATAAGCAGATGCAGAAGGTCACTAACAGAGCGGCAACATGTGATGAGTTGGGATGAGACCTTGTTGGAGGAAATGCTGCTCATTAATGTAACTGGCACAAATGTTGACGCTGAATGCATCAGCAAAGCATTTCAATTGTTTCTGCAAATCTGCATTCCTGCAACACACTATCCACTCTTTGTGGGTAATGTATTGTCATCTTTATCTGCTGTTGCAGACAAAGAAACATGATGAAATCTTTGGCCCGTAATTTAAAACAGTGGTCTTAGATTACAAATACATACATGCATCAGAGTTCTGACAAGGTGAGATATTTATGACTGAATCAACACTGCATGTCTACAATGCATGTCTACAAAAGAGTTGTAATATATAAGATTTATGTTATGTCTGCTAATTGTTTTTTTTTTCTTGTTTCTGACTTTTTGTGTTTTGTCAAACAGACTGAAGAACAGTTTCTCTCACATTAGAATGCTAAACTCAAACAATTAAATATAATAATTTTCAATAACAGTTGAGATCAGTTGAATGCCTCGAATGTGAACAGATTTTTAAACAGACAAAACTGCATCGATTATGGAAGCTTTGTTATTGCCGGATGATATTAAACATCATTTTACAACAGGCACGGTGTTTCACTAAGTCAATATTATTGGTATGCATCTAATCTGCTGTCAGTTTCCAGGAACAGGTGTCCACTGTTGACCAGATCGGATAGTCAAGGAGTGTCTCTGGTTTCCTTGTTGAAGCAGCATCACGGCTGCTATTTTCTCACACAGACAATGTTTAGATGTCAAAGACGGAGGACACAGTTAACATTCATTGAGAGGATAAAATCGTTCATTTGGTGTCTTGTATTTGTCTCTAAAATCTGTTGACAGTGAGTTATTGAGATGGCCTAAGAGGAATGAGGAGTGATTGGCTGAGTATGAAATGAACACCTGTTGGAAGAAAAATCTGGCGTTCAACATCACAAATTATCTCACTCCTCAGTGCTCATGAGGCAGAAAAATTCCTTGTTTTTTTATGTGTTAAATTACAAAGTAATATCAGTTACTAAACCCTTTCCTAGTCACTTTTTTGCAGTTTGCAGGACATTTCTTGCTTTTTTTTTTCCTGTTTTTTTTTTTTTTTAAAGAAGTCAAACCAGTTTTCTCCGGTTTCAGAGCTTTAAATGCTCATTTAAGGCGTCTGAATGTGGCACAAGAAAACTATCCAAGTGTTAAAGGTTTAATTATACTGAGATCCATCAAATCTGAAAAAATCTACAAACAGTATTCTCCATCCTCCCCTCGATACCAGTGTTTCTGCAGCTGCTATAAAACAATTTCCAGTTCTCATTCTAATTCAAACCTAAATTAAATTAAATGTATAGATGTCCCACTCTGGTGGTTGTCCACAGATGACCTAAAACAAACAAGGAAACAATATATTTCTCCACCGCCCACATCCTCACAGACATAAATGTTTATTCAAGACACGTCACTTCTGGACGAGATAAAAACTAACACTGTTTGTTTAACGGGGGTAATAAAGTTCAACTGCTCCTCCACGTGAGGACCAAAACAGTGCGTAGCCTCGTAGCAGCAATATAAATAAAGGTTCAGGGGATCAGAGAGAGTCTGCATTAACAGCCTTGAGCAGGAAACTAGTCCTGAGAGGGTGAGTACTCTGCAGTGTCTGATACTGTGAGTGCTGCTGTATATGTGAAGGACCAATGAAAATGTCTCTTTTATATGGATGACTGGTGTTTTCTGTGTTGCCTAAGAGCACATCCCGCCTGTTGTTTGTTGCACGTCTTGCAGAGTTCACTTACCCTGTAGTACAGTCTAAATATTATTCTGCACATTTCTGATTTAATGGGAAGTGATGGAAAATTGATCAAAGATCTGGGAGAGTAAGAGATGAAGATGCCTCTTCCTCCATCACATCACGTCTCTATCATCCTGATTTCTCTGCTGTCTCTCAGATCTATATTTAGTAATTTGGGGTTTCTTTGAGTGGAAGTTGGAATTTTCCTACTTTTTGCAGAAAGAAAAAAAGAAATCATGCATCTTATAGGAACGAGATGCCAGCTCATTTCGGAGAAGTGGTGTAGTGTTGTGGTCACAGCAAAATTCAAAGAGTCAGGTCAAGTCAAACTTTTTTTTGTAGAGCACGTTTAAAAGCAACCACAGTTGAAGAAAATGCTGAACAGGCACAAGATACTTAAAACTGATGAATACAGATGCAAACAATACAGACAGAAGAAAAAGTAAAAATAATGGTGGTTATTTAATGCTGAATAATGGTGTCAGGCTCAAATCAATTATATGCCAACAATAAAAGGCGGCTCTTAAGCAGTGACTTTCAGGTTTCTGAAGTCTGAACTGACTTTATTTGAAGAGGAAAGTGGTTCCAGAATTTAGGAGCAGCCACCACAAAGGCTCAGTTGCCACTGTTTTTGTGTCTGTATCCTGGAGAATATCCAAGGGCATTTGATTTAATGGCTTCTAACTGGAGTGTGAAATACAACAGTTCAGCTAGATATGGTTTAAAACAAGCAACAAAAACTTAAATTAAATCCTAAAACATAGAGGACGTTGGTGGAGGGAGGCATTATGTTGTCCTGTTTTGTTTTTTTTTTCAGTTCAAAGATGCAACTGCATTTTGTACAAGCTGTCGATGATGTAGTGACGACTGATCTTACAAAAAATACAATAGTCAAGCAAAGAGGTGATAAAGAGGTGATAAAATCATGAATTGTCCTTTGGTCGACTACGAGATGCTCAAGCTCCAAGAAACCAACACAGTCAACCAATCGTTTGGGTCATCCGAACATAACAACCGATGTCTTATTTTGTTATGATTAAGAACGTTTCACGTTCAGGTGGAAATTTTCTGCCTCTATTCTAGGGGATTTCTATGCTTGCAGATAAGTTAAATATGGAGGTGAGAAAATGAAAAAAAACACAGAAAGTACGGAGAAATAAAGGAGAAAACTAGAATGATTGCAATGAGCACAAAAAGTACAGTAAAAAGTAAAGTATTTCTTTCTGAGATGTACTGGAAGAAAAGAGACTGTCACAAAACGTAAATGAGCAGAAAGAGTACCAATATTTCAGACTTGCAGTTGAGAAAATGTTCTTTCTGCCTCTCTGGAGAGAGGCAATAACCGTTTAATGTGAAAAACAAAAAAGGAAACGCCAGCCTCCAAAAACAATTTGGGTCAATGTTCTGTCACGTTTTTGTTTGAAAACAATAAAATGCCAACATTTAATCTCTCCTTTTTCTTTTTTCTTAGCAAGCCTGTCACGATGATTTGGAAATTGATTCATTTTAGTGCTCTCCTCCTCGGGGCACTCGCTTCTCCGACTCCATCCTCGCCCACCAGCACCACGAACGCTGACGGAGGACCCTGTCACATCTACAACTCTGGCCACTCTGCAGACTGTCTGGGAAGACAGCTCGACAGTGTCCCATGGAGACAATTTCCATCCACACTGGAGGACATAGATCTCTCCTACAATAGACTTCAAGCTGTTCATGCTGACGACTTCCTCCGCCTCCCTCAGCTCCGCGTCCTTGTGCTGCGGTACAATAACATTTCACACATTGACAATGATGCCTTTAAAAACAACAAGCTGCTGGAGCATCTTGACATCTTTAATAACTCCCTGCAGGAAATTCCTGCCATGGCTCTGACTCCTCTTCTGAATCTGAAAAAGCTTTTAATGTCCAATAACCTTTACAAACACGCCACTTTGGATGGCAGCTTCTCCAAATTTGCCAAACTCGAGGTTCTGTCCATGGGCGGCCCTCTGGTGGCGGGTCTAAAGAAAGCCGATTTTCTGCCCCTGAAGGACACCGTCTTACAAGGCTTTGCTATCAAATGCTCCCCCAGTCTGAGTTACTATGAGCCTGGAAGTTTAGAGGTCATCCAGACAAAGCAGATGGGCTTTGATATGGCCATAGATCAGCTGCCCAATGCTCTCCCTCACATGCTACGAGACCTTGCCAACAAGACCTTCAGCGCCATCCAGTTCCGCAACCTTTTTGAGTTCATGTACTACATGGGAGAGGAAGACATTTTCCAGGGTTTAAAAGACATCACAGCCCATCAGCTCATCTTTCACAGAGGAAAATACAACGAGAACCTCCTGAGGATGGCTTTAATGAACTTACAAGTTGCCCCTATCAAGTGGTTGAGACTCCAGTACATCGACTTCGCCCGTTCACCCACATTTGTTGATAGCGGAGCAGGTTCCAGCGTTACAGAGCTGGCACTGGATAAGTTGGATCTGTGGTAAGTATCTCCTCATTTTGGAGCATCATTTGTTAACTACATAGCATATAGGTTTGCATATTAACTATAGCATATTGTCTTAGCTTTTGTCACAAGAAACTGCATCATGATGTTTCACAATACAGTTAAGAAGTTTAACTATCAATTCTGCTGTTTTCTGCTGTGAGTTTACATATAAATTTAAGTTTAATCTATTACTAAGTTATTATTATTAAGTATTCACTGAGTAATAGGTATTGACTCCATCCAGGAATTCATGATCCTGCAATCATAAGAACTAATGCAAATTTGAGATCTTGCAAAATAGAAACCCCGCAGTTTTTCCCACAAATAAAAATCAGTTTGTAAAGTGCCAATTTAACCTACTGCATACAATTTCAATCACGTTTAGTAGTCAGTGTCAAATAAAGGTAAATTTTTTTGGCCATGTAACAAACTTTCTTGAAGCTTAAGTGCAAAGGACATTTTTTCTTTGAGCTGGACTTGCCCTTCCTCCCAGGATAAATCACTCTGACCAAACTCCTTGGATGACTGTTTGCCTTTCATGTGCACATAAAGAACATTACGAATATTTTTTTTTTCTTGTAGGTATATCAGTAATCCTGACGTGCTGCGTTTCGACTGGCGCTTCACCTGGTTCAACAAAATTAAGGAACTGTCTATTCAGCACGTGTACTTCAACTCTGTTCCTTGTGATGCTTGGACTGAGATGGCAGGTGTGGAGTCTCTGGATGTCTCCAACAATCGACTGCAGAATGAGTACATCTTCAACCAACAGTGTGATTACAGGGGCACCATGCCGAACCTTCACACCTTCAAAATGAACTCCAATGAACTGAGCAGCCTGAAAGCCTTGTCGTCTCTAACCAGGGAGTTCCAGCAGCTGCAGGTGTTGGATTTTAGCAACAACAAACTGGGATCTGCAGAAAAAAGTCGGGGCTGCGTTTGGCAGAAAAATATCACTCGTCTTATCGCTCATCACAATCAGTTTGTGAGTGAAGCCCTGCGCTGTCTGCCCACCACAGTGCACTACCTGGACCTGTCCAACTGCAACCTGGACCAGCTGGATATGATGTACTTTGAGAGAGCCACCAACCTAAAAGAGCTCCTGCTGAGTGGGAATAAAATCAAGTTCATCCCATCTAAATGGACAAGTCCGTCACTGCAGTCACTAGCTTTGGATGGGAACTCATTCGGTCTCATTAGCAAGGCGTCCTTCCAGGACATGCCTCAACTGTCTCAGCTGAGGGCTGGGAATAATCCTTACCACTGCACCTGTGAGCTCCACGCTTTTGTCCAGGACACAGTTTCAAAGGGGAAGGTTAACCTCACAGACTGGCCTTGGAACTACAGGTGTTACCACCCAGAGGCCTTGCTGAACACAGTTGTATCCAAATTCTTCCCAGGTCAAGTGGCATGTGACATCAGACTCGTCATCATCATCTGTGTTGCCACCACTGCAGCGGTGATCCTGATACTGATGCTGATTTGTTATATTTTTGACCTCCCTTGGTACACTAAAGCCACGTATCAGATCATCAGGGCCAAATACAGAGCTCACAAGGAGAAGTTGGCAGGGGAACCAGGGACTTTTGCTTATCATGCCTTCATATCCTACAGCCACTCTGATGCAGACTGGGTGAGAGACCAGCTCTTGCCCTGTTTGGAGAACAACAGGAACCCCTATCGTTTGTGTATTCATGAGAGGGACTTCATGCCAGGGAGGTGGATCATCGATAACATCATTGACAACATCGAAAATAGTCATAAGGTAAAATATTAATCAAATACAAAAATACAGAGCACAGCTCATCATATATGTGGAAGAAAATATTGCATTGTACTACATGTTTCCTTTCCCTCCTTTTCCTGGTCTCTGAGCCTCTTTTATTCAACATTTACATGCTCCCTCTTGCTTAGATTATCCAAAATTCTAACATCTTATGCTGATGACAGGTGCTCTACATAACAGTGTCACTATAAGACTACAGTCCCTTAAATTTGCTGAGTGCATTGAACAGATTGATGAATGGACGTGCCAAAATTTGTGAAGTGAACAAATTTTGGCACGTCCATTCAATAACTATATTTGGCACAAAGAGAATAGAAGTCAGTTTTCACCTTGAATCAATTGAATCAAAATTTACAAATCAAGCCAGAAATATTGGTTCACTTACAGACTCTGACCTCAATTTCGACAACCAAAGAATTTGTCTAAACAAGATATAGAAAAACTTGTTCATGTGTTCATTTTCAGCAGGCCAGATTATTGCAACGGTGTCTTCACAGGTCTAAGTAAAAAAAGCAAACAGTCAGCTGCAGCTCATCCAAAATGCTCCTGACTAACACCAAGAACGTGGAGTTCATACATTAGTCTTTGACTCACCGCACTGGCTTCCTATGTGTCGAAGAATACATTTCAAAAACCTTTTACTTGTCTATAAAGCACCAAATGGTCTCAGGCTTAAATATATTTCTGATTTACTTGTGCATCACAAAGTATGCAGACCCCTCAGGTCATTTGGGACAGGTTTGCTCACTGTTAACTCTAACTGTTAACTCTTACTTATTGTAATGTAATGTTTGAATGCAGTTTAAATATTTTCATATTGTATTTAATGTATTTGTATGTCCCTGTAAAGCACTTTGAATTGCCGTAGGTCTGAACTGTGCTGGAGAAATAAATTTGCCTTGCCTCTATCTTTAGGTTATTTTTGTCCTCTCCCGGCACTTCGTTAACAGCGAGTGGTGCAACTATGAGCTGTACTTCGCTCAGCAGAGAGCCATGGGAAAGACCTTCAGTGACGTCATCCTCGTGGTGAAGGAGCCCATCGATCCCAGTTCTTTGCCCAGCAAATACTGCAAGCTGAAGAAGATGCTGAGTACCAAGACATACCTGGAGTGGCCCCAGCAGCCCAACCAGCAGGCATTCTTTTGGGCGCAGCTGAGAAGTGTCCTGGGCAAGCCGACGACCACCCGAGAAGGGAAGCACAGTGTGAAGAGCAGAAACTCATCTGTGGGGGGTGTTTCTGTGATTGGACCTCCCATTGAGGACAGGAGGCCAGAAGTAGACAACACTAATAGAGACAAAGAAGCAGCACTTGACAACGAATTTATTAAGAGGAATAATGATGAGCTGTTAAATCAGAGACACATTCCTGTGGTGGCATTTTGACCAAAAGGTTAGAGAATAAAGATTTTTTCAGTATTTTCTTTAGGCCTGAACTCAGTTAACCTTTTGTGTGGGTTATGCCAAAGCTGGGAGCAAAAGCCAGTGTCTCATTATGATGACAAAAACATGATCCCCCGCTTGCCCATGGCATTCTGTCATGTTATCCCCAAGGGCCGGGCTGATGCCCTCTGCGCCGCTCTCCCTCTGAGCGTCTCGGGCCGGGTGCCCAGCTGACAGTCGCTGAAAGGCCAGAAACTCAACGGCTCAAATGAGATCTCCCATGTTGCACTCTGGATAACAAGCGAGGTGCCAGGAAGATGTGGTGACAGGAGGCACATTGTGAAAGGACCGTTCTCTGTTACATGTTTGGCCCTCAGAGATATGAGATCATGAGTGTTGCAGATCTGATGGTTCAGAGCCAAGTCAAAGGCCACCACACGGGACACATGATACCAGTACTTCACAGGAATACTTAATGTTTAAGGAAAATAGCTAACCTAAATGGCAATGTAAAAATCTAAATCCCCAGTAAATCTTGGTGCAACTGGGATGCCAATACTGATGACAGGATGTTAACAAATGCACATGGTGGGATTACAATTAAAAAAAAAAAAAATATGTGGTTATGTTAGGGCAACAAAAGCACATGGTTGGGATTAGGCAAAAAGGGGTGCATGGTAAGGTGTTAAAAAAAACCATCACATTCAGTCAGGAAGCACACATCAGACTAAAAATGGCAAAATGACTTCAAGAGAGGCGTTATTTGACAACTTCAAATAAAAACGTAGCCTATTTTGTTTTCGAAATTATTTTAAGCATACAAGTGATAGTGTATAAAAAAAATTGATTTTTTCCAGCACTTCAAAATAACAAACTAGTTAGCTCACTGAAAGGATGATAGAAACTGGCTCTCTTTACATCTTTTAATGTTACAAGTTGGCTGCTCCTTAACTCTTTTGTGTAAAGTCAGAAAATCCTCATTCCATCTTTGTCTATTTCTGTTTTTTTTTGATGTGATTCAGTTGTTTCTATTAGACCCGTGAAGTTGCTTTTTCCAGTAGGAGATCAAAAAGAGCTTTGTGGTGTGTTTTTCTTTTTGTTGAAGGATTTGAGTTGAGTTCACACTTGTGTCATAATGATTCATGTTTCTTGAGAGCATTTTTTATTTTCCATATGAATTCATATCTTTCACTTTAAGTTTTAAGTCAGTATTGTGCAACACCTTAAAAACATTTCATCTTTAACTAGTTGAGATCAACAATGTGGCCGTTTGTAGAGTTTGCAAATGGCCAGCAGATGACACCATTGAACTTATAATTTTCTGGTTTCTGTCCGATAGACAGACATATACTATGTAACAAATGCATTTTCTGAATAAAGGTATGCTAGCATTGAGTTAATTCTTTAAAGTATTAAGCGTGTTGTGTGCAGAATTATACATGCAAATCAGACGTGTTTATTTTGTATGCAGTAAGTGCCTCATTTTTATAACTTGCAAAGAGCTGGACATTTATAATGACTTGTACTGATTTTGTACTTATTGGGTTAACAAATACAAATTGTTTCAGTCATGACAGTTAAAGTGTGATTATGTTGGATGGCTGTCACACACTCACTTCTCTGCAGCTGATTTAGACCAACTCTGATCAGTAATCAGAGATGCTTGCTTTGGTTTCTCACACAAAAGAGAGTTGAGAGGCTCTTTTTCTCACATCCAGTTTCAATTAATCAAGTCAAAGAATGAGTTTCATCTTTACTTTCCTGCTACTCAAACCAAGAAGAGAAAATGTATCTCTGATCTGTGAAAGTTTCAGGTTTTCATTAATAATGTAGCCAAATGTTTAACCAGGAAACATCACTTTGATTCAAGAGGATGCCAGTTCGCAAAAGACATTCACTTTGCATTGAAACCTGGGAAATTAATGTGATTTTCATCCATCCATCCACCTATCTGTTATATTGTATATGAAATATTGTGGGGGGGTTTTAACTTGTGCGTCTATGCTGAAAAGCTAAGGAGACTCTCAGATGACCTCATACTGTGACTCCTTTGACCTTTCTCTTTTTTTACAGTGCTGTATTAAATATACTTTGACTTTAAGAAATGAGGCACCAGTTTAATTTTTAAGTTGCAGCATGCAAATATCCATAAAACCTTTCTAATGGTCACCTGAAGATAAGGATGTAAATCAACCCCGATGGTTTGCATTCGGTGAAAGGCTGATTTCAGTTTACCGGCCTGCACCTAATTTGTATTGCTACTCAAGTTGCAGTGTCATTCAAGCATAATCACTCCCTTAATTGCAAATGATGCTGCGGGAAAGCATTAGTCACACCTAATAAACATAAGTGAGGCCTAATAAAATGAACACAGGCAGCACACAGTCTGCCTTCCTTTTCCTGTTTCGGGTGTTATTTGCCAGTAGACAGTTAACAGTCACTTTGCTTCATTGGCTGAATTTTTGCGCAACAGTGTTTTGCTCTGAATGTACATCCACAGAAATATAACAGCTTAGATCAGGGACAACAAAACTTGATACATAAAGGGTAGGGAATGGACATTATTGAATATTTTATTGAATATTTTGAATATGTGGATATGCATATGCATCCACAGCCTACATGTGTATATGGTACAGCACACATGGTTTATATATTCAGACAGAGAGTATAAATCCCTCTAATGTAAATGTTTAAAACAGTGTGCATAAAAAATCAAGCAAAAAAGAGTAGAAAGATACAAAACAAACAAACTGAAAATTAGCAAGAAAAAGAAAAGTGAAAAACAACACAGAAATGTAACCAAACCCATCACTAGGCAGGTTTCGATTCCACATTTGCACATTCCACATAATTTCAAAATGTAGAAAAAACACAATTGTGACATGACTGTGTTTCCATTGATTGATGTTCTGCGACTTCTCCTCTGGTGATAACATCCCAGTAACCATGGTGATGGATGTTGAAAACATTAGCAGCTTTATTTCTATTGCAGCCACCGCACCAGCCCTCATTATTTCCAATCCAAGGCCATGTAGGTGTGTTATGGAGCCATAATGGAAAGGAATCCCTTATACGTGGGAGCGGCAACATATAAGGGATTTTGGGAGCTAATAGTCCACTATTTCACAGAGGAATTGTGGATTCAAATCTTCCAGAGGATCCACTCAACTTTTGAAAAGTTAGTTGGTGCAATAACAGCTCTTGTAGCTCCTGCTGCATCATGAGGGAGCCAGGTCCTACTGACAAGCACATACCATAGCATCATGTGACCTAGAAAAGCCAAATTTGGCTTTTTCAAATCACCTGAAATACTCTCTCATGCCAGCACAAAAACTTTATTGTGATAAATGGGAGTTCTTCATAATTGAGGTGTTTCCATTGAGCAATTTCAATTAATTAATAGAAACCTATTAATACCTACAACAGGGTTCTACACCTAAATGGTCACTATCTGTGTAAAGTAACAGCTGTGCTTCTCCTGCTATAAAGAGGTAAAACTATGAGTGGTGACAAAAAGTGTCTGACTGCCTTTTATGGCCCTGTAGCTCACCTGTGCAGCAGGTGCAGCTGTCCAGGGGGAGGGGCTTATCTGATAGTGATTAATTTGCACACAGGTGAGAGGAGGCATATAACTGATGAGATGAGAGTTGAAGGCACTTCCTCCTGCACCTGGTAGCATCACTGTTCAGGTGAGTTCCTGTTTTTAGAGTGTGTCTGTTTGACTGCAGAGGGACAGGGCGCTTTGAGAAAAACATCACATCTGCGAGGTGACGTAAAAACATGGTTTTTATTTTTATTTAATTATTTTGACGTTGAGTGGCATCTGCTGCCGGTTTTTAACATTTCCAAAAATGTTCGCGCTTTAGTTTCAGTATCAGTTAATTAACAGCAGCTTTGCATTTGACATTCAAAGGCTTTTAATTAGCTCCCCGATCGCAGCGGGAATAAATGATTAACGGCAATCATCGAGACTAATTAAGGGAATGTGGCGCCGCATCTTTCAGAAAGTGATGTCGCTCTTCTCACCGCAGATTGTTCCCGCTCTCTCTCTCAGGCAGCAGGTTTACTGCAGCTCTGCATTATTCATTTACTCACATAGATAAGAATCAGGAGATATTCAAACGATGAAACATGACCAACAGTTTATCCGCAGCGTGCAGGCAGCGGGTAGCTCCTGGGAGGAAACGCAAACCTCGATCTACATTGAGGTTTGCGTATTTGATGTGCAGGCTGCCCAGCAGGAGGTCCGTCCTTTGTCCTGCACAGGTTCATGTGGGTGGGAGATGAAATGGCTCAGCCCCCCTGTAGCAGTGTCTCAGGTGTCTGATAGTGAAGGCAGGTGTAAGGTTAGATATTTAAACTGGTTCAACTCAGACCTGTCCCTCCGACTTTTTTATTCTAATTCAAACTGAGTGTGGCACAGATATCAACAGGTTCCACCAAAATCTGGTTTCATGGCTGCGTTCATGAGTGACTGTGGGTGTAATGATACAACAATCTGGATCAATGCATCGATTCAATGATTAACAATCAAATATTACAAAGTGAAAACAGACAGCCCCTTCCATTCCAAAATCCTGTGATTCTGTCAGATATTTTGACATAAATGTGCTCCTTTCACGTGTGCATGAAAAAGAAATCAGTCATGGGAATATTTCCAATCGCTGCATATGGGCATTTCCATTTTCCAAACTTCTATGCTCCTTTGTGTCGTGCATGCCCGATCATTATGAAAACGAATCCTGGGGAGAAAACAAAGGTAAGGCTGTAACAAGTTATTTGTTTTTGGGTTAACTGTAATATCGAATATTTTCTTAGTAACTGTTAAAGAAGTTATTAAGGAAAGCTTAGCCTGCTCTTATGCCGAACTTGGAAAATAGTGCTGCTTTGTGAGTGCTTTTGTTTAAAGAGCGTGATGCCAAAAGCTACCATTCACATGTGCATGAACTGCTGTTGGACAGCATCAGGTGAAAACTGCTGAAAGTGATATGATATGCCGGCAGACGACTGGACCGGCTGCTGCATCAAGAAGACAACTGCAGGGGCAGCGTCACTTGAGAACGTGGCTGGAAAGAGCCTCTTCTGTCCACATGAAATTCGGCAGGACGGCTTCAGGTTGAAATGCAGGCAGTAATGACTTAATAAGGAGTGTGAGAGCCCCTATAGGGTGTGCAGGAGGGGTGGACTTTCATGCAGGAGTCGAGTGTTTGCTTCCAAACCGAATGTTTTTTTTTCCACACCTTACCATGTGCCTCCTTCCTCTAACCCTGCGTTGACGTCCCGACTTGAAAATGTGTTGAAACATTCATGCATACGGTCATCTTTAAGGTACGCTTTTGTTTCTAAATTCCGATGGCACGTCTGTGTTTGAAAATCAATCTTTATTTCAAACATGTGAAAACAAAACTGAACTAAACGAAACAAATCGCACAAATATAAGCAAACAAACATTGAGGCCAAGTGCAATAAACAAAAAGAAAAAGCTGTGTATGAAACCTATGCATCAATCTCAATAACAGATACTCAAGCCACTTAAAGTTAAATATCACAGGACTGTGTGTCCATTTCCCTACTACTGGTTTGTTTTTTTTTTCAGAGAGCTAGGCTATTGGTTTCCCCTTCCTTCCTGTCTATATGCTTTGGTATGGTCTTTTCATCTAACTCTCTCTTTCAAGGAATAGTTTGGCATTTTGGGATTTGCTTTCCTGCAATTTGTTACGAAAACTCAGCAGTAGAAATTAATTTTAATGAAGTTTTGTAAATGTGGGACTTTGTCAAATAAACCAAGTTTGAAATGTTTTGACAGATTTTTTTCCTGCATTGTATAAAATTAACAGTCCTGCTGAGAGAAGTAGATAGGTTGACAGCTGATGAACTTGGAAGCTGAAACATAATTAAGCTGAAACCTGCAGTGCAGCCTGCAGTGAAGCGTCAGAGATGAAAACATTTGAGGTGATGGTTGCTCAGGGCAAATCTAAGCCTGCCAAATGTCTTGTATTTTTTTTCACTTATTTCCTTTCCAATTCATGCTTTTGAAAAGTTGCATCAACTATGTGCCAGTGCACAAAAACTTCAGCAAACCTCCTCACCCTCTGCTCTTTAACAACACCAAAAAGTTGCATCTTTGGCAACCTGATAACTGCAATGATTTCTTTTCTCCAGCCTCCCACTGAAAGGCTTTTTATCCTGCTGCACTCAAGCGTTTCTAATGCACTCGGGCTGATGGAGATGACGAAGGGAGCTGGACCTCTGCACACACATCTGAATCACACTCTTTGATTGATCCCATCTAACCTGTCTTCAGTTATTTCTTGTGTTTTCACAGTGGAAATACATAAAATTGCTTAATGGTATTTTCCTCAAGACTTCAGTGTGTTTTTAACAGTGATTCTCTTGATTTGTTTTTCCAGGCGTTGATTGTGGGACTGAAAGAATCTAAAAATGTCGAACCTGCAGACAGCGATTGAGGGCCTCATCGATGTGTTCCACTCTTATTCTGGAAAAGAAGGCGACAAGTACAAGCTGAGCAAAGCGGAGCTGAAGAACCTGTTGCAGGGAGAACTCGCTGATTTCCTGGCAGTGAGTATCGTTTACTGTAACCAAATGTTTTGTGTCGCCTCACAATATTTACAGCACGACATAATATATATGTTACACCAGTAAGGTGCAGTTGTTGTTGTTGTTGTTCATCTTCACAGGGTTGATACAACCACAGATTTATTAAATGCAGTCACAAGGCGGGTTTCCATTAACCCCCAGTTTGCACAAATTGAAATTGCGAATGTTAAATATGCCTATTGGAAAGGCATCAATTACAAATACCCTCCTGTTTATCGCAAAAAAGTTTTTACACTTGCATGAGGTGGTATTTCAGGCAATTTGAAAAGGCCATATTTCGCAAAACTGAAACGGAAACACTTTTTGGCTTATCCAAGTCACATGATGCTATGTTTATCAGTAGGAACTGGCTCCCTCATGATGTAACAGGAGCTACAATAGCTGTTATTGCATCACATAACTCTTCAAAAATTGAGTGGATCCTCTGGAAGTTTTGAATCCACAAACTCCTCTGTGAAATTGTGGACTATCAGCTCCCAACTCGCCTATATGGCCTTGGATTGGAAATAATGACGGCTAGTGCAGTGTGCAACATCCATGGCCATGGTTACTGGAATATTATCACGAAAGGAGAAGCCGCACAACAACAGTCAATGGAAATGCAGTCATCGTGTTTTTATCAACATATCGCTGAAGTGCAGATCTGAAATGAAAACCTGCCTACTGTCAGGATTTGATCTTTCTTTGGTTTGATTTTCATCACGTTGCCTCTGTTTTAGGCCACCAAGGACCCGATGGTGGTGGAGAAGATCATGGCCGACCTGGATGAGAACCAGGACGGTCAGGTGGACTTCCAGGAGTTTGTCCTTCTGGTTGCTGTGCTGACCGTCGCCTGCAATGAATTCTTTGAGGACTGCCATAAGAGCGACATGAAAAGCAAAGAGGGTGGTTGTTCCTCAAAAGATAAAGTCTAAAACTTCACATAAAATCTAACCCATTTCTTTTCATAATTTATTACAGTTTGGGATGTGAATGGTTGAATCTCTTCTCCATTACAGCACTATAATGTTACAAAGATACATCACTGAAACCAACTTGATTTATTCTTTGCTTTTGGTCCTTGAAAACTCAATCTGAATAAAGATGTCATCCTGTTTTCACATCTCTTATTTAAAGAAGTGAGCCGCACTGCTCAGTACAGTGGCCTTGAGAGCTCAACAAGTTAAGAAAAAATGCAAATAGACACACAAGCAAAAGAAGAAAGATCTTCACCAACTTGATGACATGTGCAGTATTTAGGAAAAGCATGTCTGAAGCTTACAACACCAAAAAAAATATTGTTTTGGGAACTCTAAAAGTGATGCATACAGGAAGGAAAAAGTGCTTGTTGCTGTTTGTGGCTTATGGGTATTTCTTGCTTATTTTGACATTATCTGTTATTATTTGCAATGAAATTCAGTTTCACTGCCTGAGCAGTGTATAAATAGAAAAAAAAGACTAACTAACCCTTTGTGGCCTCGCCCACCCTGACATCAAACCATGGCAGCAACAGGGGCTGCATGTGTGTGCATCACGTGTTAGTGTCCCCTGGAAACAGTTTCCATCGTGCAGCAAGTCACTTTGCAGCAGTTGAAGTGAAGACTTCACTCAGCTGATAAACACTTTGAGATTTAAATAACGTGGGAGCTGATCACATGTGGAACACTCTTTATCAGCGTACTGGCAGCCATGAGCACCACCCAGCGTCTGACGGGGATAATTCACAACAGCCAGCTGTCACGGTTCTGACGTCATCTCTCCTCTTAAACCAGCAGCTCACTGCTCACCAAGCAGCTCTGCTCTTTGTTTTTTTTTTTGGTTTTTTTTTCCCTGAAAGGAAACGCTGGCACAGTAAATGACGTCAGTCCTGGAGGCTTGGTCCTTCTTTTATCAGATACATTGTGGCTCTGCATTGTAGAGAGAGAGAATACTGTAAAGTCATTGGGGCAAGCAGAAAAAAAAGGAAAAATCCAGTGTTAATCATAGCTTAATTAATATAGCACCTTTAGAGTTTACAAAGTGCTTGGACAATGAGAGCAAAGCAGAAATGGGCTACATAGATGACGATACAACAAGGGAAAGCCAAGTTAGAGTTAAAAAAAATAATGGGGTGTAGGGCGTAAAATGTCAATATAAAATAATACAAAGAAATTGACCGAAAACAACAGAAGCAATAAAACTTAAAAAGGTAAAAGAAATAAGAGTTAAAGCAAAAACAGTGTTTACCGTGTAATGTTAAATGATAATTATGCAGATTATCAAAGCACAGACCCTTGTGGTGTCTCACTTCCTCTTAAACAGCTATACATCGTCTTCAAATGTGCACAGATCACACGACAATTTCACACATTCAAAACTAAACTTTCAGCCAAAGTTACAGCAACACGAAATTTAACTGATAACAATTTTATTAACAAATTACAACAGTCATAACTAATGACAACTATCTGTTTAATCTAACAAGCAGCAAATAGAAGTATTCTAACAGATGGACTCTTGATTAAATGTCTTCAGTAAAAGAAACGGCACATATTCTTTTTAATATGGGTTTATCATCCAAAGATATTTGCAGAGAAACATGAGATCTCTTTGCTGAAGACAGAAAATGTGTTCATACTAATAAAAAGTGACACTGAGGATGTTGACATGTCACTCCAAAGCATCTAAACTGATTTACAGAGCAGCCTCAGCTTAAAAAAATGCTCATCTCGACAGGAACTGCAGACATGAGACAGACTCAGAGACGCTGACGGAGGAGACTTCCATCCTCCGTCTTCATTATCACAAGTAGGCCAGAGAAGCATTTAAGGTTAAACGAAGCTCTTATGAGGAGTCCGCACAATGCAGTCTGGAGAAACTTAATACGAGTCCTTACAAAGTTGTGAAGCTCCATTAATTATAAAACAGCAGCTTGTCTGACAGACTGGATAAATAGCACGTACATGTCCCAAACTGTGAGGAGTCCTTCAGCTCATCACCGAAATGGCAAAAATAAAGTATGTGTCCAGTTTATATTGCTAAGTATTATAATGACTAACTTTGTATATCATATAATAATTAAGGCAAGGCTCTTGTTTTTGTATAGCACATTTCATACGAAGGATAGAGTCTTGAAATAAAAAGAGTAAAGAGAAAAGATATTAAAGGTTAAATAACTTAATAAATAATTTACAATTCAAAACTATAATAATAAAAATATACATCATCATAATCTTATTTAGACTTGACTTTAATTTTTTTAATTTTTTTTTTTGTCTTTGCACCCCCTGTCTGCACTATTTTTTTTGTGATTTTATATATATATATATATATATATATATATATATATATATATATATATATATATATATATATATATATATATATATATATATATATATATATATATATATATATATATATATATATATATATATATATATATATATATATATATATATATATATATTGGAAGGACCAGTTAACACGGTGAACAAGCTTCTCCATGAGGAAACCTCGAGCTCCACTCAGAGACTGACGGGTGTAGTTCCTGTCAACCACTCGGTCTGACGTCACCTATTCAACAACACACTGCTCATCCAGCAGCTGTGCTTCTTCTGTGCTGAAAGGAAAATGCAGGCGATGCATTCAGGGGCCGTAAGACGTCGCCTTTCATTCATCAGACACATTATGGCGGTGCATTTCAAAGACAGAATACTGTAAGGTCACTTTGACCAGCAGATAAAGCAGACATTTATTGAAGCAACACACTGCAGGCTCCACAGGCTTTATGCAATTAGGAGAGCATTTGCAAACCATTTGAATTCCTCTCTGAATGGGTCTTGTCCTTAGACACGAGTACACTACATCATACACCAGGTACTTTATGATTTTGACCGTTTTTTCCAGTGATTCAATGATGCATTTCTTCTAAAATGCAGTCAGTGGGACTGAGCTGCCTGTGAATGTATGATTGTAAATTAACATGCAGTAAAAACCACCTACAGTTCCCTCACACTGTGTCTGCTGATCCAGTGGTTGCTGTTTTATTTTAAATTATTAATTTAATTATTATTTTATATGATCAAAGCTCAGAACTACCGAAATTATCAAGATCGCTCTTGGTCCTTGAGGTTGCCAGGCAACTGCACCCAGCCAATAAATGGGCCTGCACATAAAACAAGTTGTGTTTTTCTGAAGGTTTTACACTTTGGTTTTTGTTTGAATTGAGCAAAGAAGATTGAAAGGGTTAGTTATTGAGCTTTAGGGAAGATAGTAGCTGGATTTTATTGGCTTTGGACAGATCCAGGCTTCCTTGTTTCCAGTCGTTATGGTAAAGTAGCTGACAACGGACGTCAATATGATATCAGAAAGATATTGGACTATACATCACACAAGCATTAAATTTTGCTTGGAATAATATTCAGGTCAACGGTATTTTAAATATCTAACAAGAATTAGAATTCCATGTTGTTTGGGTGTTAATGCATTTTTCAGAAGTTGTGTTTTGTTCTTTATACCTAAAAAGGAATAATTTATTTATTCTTCATCAAGATATCAATATAACAATCTTCAATTTTAACCAAACATAAACTTCTATCGACTTCTGTGGCCAGCTGGGAAGCTAAGAAAGCAAATAAGTGCATTTTGCAAAATGTTAATCTATTCTTTAAAAAAAAACAACTTTTTTCTCTCTGTCACAATGCTGTCTTCATCACCCCACCATCACCAGAGTCAAAGACACTTTATGACTCCATTTATGGGCTCTTTTACCCATAAATCTAATAGATGGGGGCAATACCAAAGTCTTTTTTTTTTTTTTTTAATGAAATAAAGCTTCTGCTTTCATGTTCACTTCCCTAATTATCAAGTTCTCGGCTGTGACTATCCTTGTCACAACCTTGATAAGTTGAATCATTACAAAATTACTTTTTAATTGATCTTCTCAAATTCAGTCAACCCACACACAAGATTTTTTCAAAGTTAAATTAGCATATTTATTTTTGTAGTCAGTGTAGAAATGTGCTAAAATCCTAAAAATGTCCTTAAAATCCTACAATGGTCCTTATAATGTAGACGTCCTAAAATCCTAACTATGCCCTAAATTCCTAAAATTGTCCTAAAATCCCAGAAACAGCCTAAAATCCTAAAAACATCCTATATCTTAGAAACAGCTGAAAAACCTAGAAAAAAACCAATATCCTGGAAATGTCCTAAAATCCTAGAAATGCCATAAAATCTCAGAATCATTTGAAAATTGCACAAAAGCCATCTGCCATATGACTCTCAATCTCTTAAGGTTTCACCTTGTAAACCTGACTCTTTAGATGTTTCGTGTTTTAGTGATCTGACTCCTTATGTAACACAAGACACTAAGATATGATTTTCTCTCAGTCTCTAAGACAAAGACATGGGAGAGAAATGTCAAAATCTCTCCTCAGAGACACAGAGGATACTGACAGTTTCTTTAAAACTATCTTCAAGAGATTCCCAAGAGGCAAAGGTAAAATGGAGACATCCTTTGTCTTCATGTACACACATACGGCAAATTAGCATTTAAGGTTAAACACAGGCCTCAAAGGGGCCGCACACACAACGCAGTCTGGGGAAACTCAATACATGCTCTTACAAAGTCGTCTTCAATTATGTAACAGCAGCTTGTCTGACAGCAATTTATGCAGAAACTCATCAGAATCACTCTGAGGCTGTGGTGGCACGACGCTGCACGACGCCGGGAGCACAGGCTGTAAAATGCAAAGCAGCGATACGGTTTGCTGGATCGAGATAAAGAGGAAGAGGCCACACAGAAAGTCAAGAGCAGCAACAACCAAACAGCTGCTTTCTAACCACACATAAAAAGTGCCATCCAGCGTCTGCAAGAGGCACCTGCAGACTGACGACTGTCAACTATATAGCCGATTTTACTTGTTAAACAGCCACGTTACTCTCTCCTTTATAGCTGTGTGACTAAAAGTCATTTGAGTTAAAGAGTTCTGCCGAGGTGAAAGGTGGAGCTGGTAGTACTTGTTTTTGTTTTTTGTACTCCTCACGCAAGAATGACGTGCATTTATCAGCTGAGAGCATATGGCTGCGGGAAGAGAGGGCGATACCTGCAGTTTCTGCGTTCTTGGAGATGTTGGCGTGCTCAGATTGAAAGTGGCAGATTAAAAACAGGACCATCCAGTGGCTCTGCCCTGATCTGAAAGGGCGATAAGTTGAGACAGGTGTCTTATCTGACAGTCTGAGTCACAGGACCGTTCAGATAAACATCTTATCTCAACACAAGTTTGTTGGATTAAAGATTTGCAAAATGAAAAAGACACCCGCCCTGTGAAAACCTTCCTTTCAGGAGTTTAAAAGTCAGTTTTCAGCTTTGTGATGAAGTGTTTTTACCAATAATCCATTCAGTTTTAATTTAGTCTCAGAGCGAAACCAAACTGAGTGATGCATGGCTTTCACTGGATACTGACATTATGAAAGTTCATCAGTCAAGAACTTTCATGACTCCAGACTGCAGAGTCAGTTGCAGTCCACTCAAAAACAAAAATGGTTGCATTATAATTATAATCATAATGATAATAAACTTTATTTGTGCAAAACCTTTTATACAAGAAATACCGCACAAGTGCTTTACAATTAAGGCAGTATAAAACCAAGTACCCCCCCTTCATGACAGCCGCACTCCCTAATGGCCATAGAGCGATGCACCATGCACAAAGAATAAGAAAAAAAATGTATAGCATAATAATAATGTTTAAATTAGATGGATGTTCACGAAGGAAATGTAATGTATAAAGGAATTGGTAATCTTATGAATGTGTATGATTGTTGGTTTATTTGCTTCCTCTGTAACTGCAGCAGCGGATACACAGCTGCAGACAGCCTGCAGGTCTAAATACGGAGACCAGCTGGAATAAAAACCTGTCTGCAAAAAGAGAGAGCAGACCTTATGGATATCAAGTGGTAAACTGGCATAGTAGACAAAACAGAAACAACACGTCATCAACTGAACTCAATACTGAACATTTTTTAACAGACTGACACAATATCAGGTCTTCTAATCAATCCTTCTCTAATCAGTTACGACCTGCCACCAGATGTCTGTCACCTCAGATGGCACCCAGAAATTAACAACCGCAGCCTGAGAACAAATGCAGCTTAAGAAAAGTCTGAAAGAGAATTAAAGAGCAACTTTTTCCTCGAATGATTCTCTTGTAGACTGAACAAAGTGCTTCTAAGAGGAAAATAAGTGACTTTCTAACTCGACAACATTACAAATGTTCAACTGCAGCTTAAACCACCAAAATTCTCCTGCACGTCCTGAACATTCATTTGTATCTCAGGTCCAGTTTGAACGTATAAATTCAGTTGATGCTGTTTGTGATGCACACAGTTAGAACAGACACAACCAAACACTTGCAAAAACCTTGGAATGATCACATTATGTGAACATTGACTAATGAAACCTTAACAATGAGACATCCAAAGGTAATAATAATAATAACTTTTATATAGCACTTTAGTGTTTAAAAGTGTTTAAAACAGCTTTGACAAACAAAGCAAAAAGCAGAGATTGAAAATATAGAAGGTGATAAAAAAAAAAAAAGCCAAACAGTCCTGGTGAACACAAGGAACACAAAACTAGGGTAGAGTTAAAATAAAATTAAAATAAAAGGACAGCAATGTAAGATGCAGGATGCATAATGTCAGTATAAAATAATACAAACAAATCAGATCAGAACTAACAAAAGTAATAAAACCACAAATAAAATTAATTAAAATGAAAAAACACCAATAAAGTCAGTAAAATAAATTAAAACAAAACAAAAAGATATACAAGACATAAAAAAAGTGAGTTGATTAGTTGGTGACTCAGTGACACCAAAACCAATCTTTCATCATTATCAAATCATCATCATCATCTTCATCAGTGGGAAGGGCTGATATTATCTCATCAGGCAAAACTATAAAAGTCGTGAGGTGAAGGTGAAAGCCATTTCTTCGTCTTTCTGATCTTCCTGCCGACATCATGGAGGTGAGTGCATCATTCTCAGATTCGACTTGGAACTGAATGTTTTATCGGAACATCTGAGACTCTATATTCATATAAATATGTGATTTCATCGTTTACTAGAGGGAGCGATTAATTCCTGAAAAGACATTCAGATCAGTGGGCATAATACAGTAAAATGCAAAACTATCAAACTATCAAAAGATTAATTTAATTTATCAATTTTTATTCTGATTCAACAATCTAGTTCTTCCAAAACTTGTGAACCCAAAAAAGAAACATTCTTTCTGTGGATATGCTTAAATTACATTTTGTAATAACAGGTGAAAACAGTATATTCATGCTCCGGTAAGTTTTTAATTTTTTTTTTTAATTTTGGACTATCTTGCTTGCATAAAATGTCCTCTCTTAGACCAGTGGAAGAAATGATCCAAAATAAATATTTAGGTTTATTTTACTTCAGATTGATGTTCTAGAAATGGACAGAAAAGTGCATATTAAATTAGATAATATTCGCATTTGCATATTGTAATATGACATTTCAGAGAACTTGTTATACAAAAACATCATTGTCTTAATGTACGTTTATCAAGTTTTTATACTCTGAGCCAAAAATCTTAACATCAGTAGCACTAAGAGCACCAAATGTTCAGGTTTTACTCCTGTCTGTAATGTGTTTGTTAACAGTATTTTCTGTTTATGGAACAATAAAAAAGAGATATCCATTTTGTATTCCCTCTGTAGAAAAAACAAAACAAAACATAAAACAAGATAAGTGTAATATGCAGAGATATGCAGAGAATTTTTTTCTTTCTTTTTTAAAATTACATATTTCCTCTGAAGGACAGAGGCGTGTCTGCAGATTCAATGACGTTACACAATTGTTTTCTTTATAATTTCTTAGAAGCTCGTTGTTTAAAATTTGTTTAAAAATTCAAGACTTTAGTGATATCATTCTGTTGTCTTACACAATTTTTTTTCTCTCTTTTTTTTGCCCTTTTTCTCCACAGACGGTTGTTCACTGTCCAGCGCAGGGCACGCTGCAATCAGCCATGAAGATGCTGATTGATGTGTTTCAGGCTCACGCTCAAGACGACGCCGACAAGTTACACCTGAACAGATGGGAGATGAAAGATCTGTTCAAAAGAGAGCTCCTTGAACTCATCCAGGTACTGACACATTCTCACTGTCTCCCTGGGAATTCAAATTAAGCCATTTAGGTGCATTTTATGTGCTTTTTGTTCTTCATGTTTTTGATCATTTTGGCTGTGTTCATGCATATGGCATATATTTTGTCAAGACTGTTTTCTCTTCTTTAATAAGTGAATTTCCAGCTCAGCTCCTACAATAAGTCTAAAGTACACCGTGGAAACTAAATAGTTACATTCAGACTGTTAAGGACAAAAAATGTTCCATTGAAACCCATTCAAACTGACATTTTTGATCCCACAGCCATCAAAGCAGAAAAACATGACTTGTATTATTTCTGGGTTTCATTCTGGGCTTTTGACTTG
Organism: Plectropomus leopardus; assembly: GCF_008729295.1. Lineage (NCBI taxonomy): Eukaryota > Metazoa > Chordata > Actinopteri > Perciformes > Serranidae > Plectropomus > Plectropomus leopardus. The sequence continues at coordinate 33,354,152 of NC_056469.1, read as the reverse complement.
GAATTTGTCATTTTGACTATTTTCCACCTGATGAGGTTATTTTGACCATATTTGGCATATGGAGAAAACACATGCCACTAGGTGCAGTCAGTGTTGCTGCTAATTATATCCCAGGCTGTGATCATTAAAATCTACTTTGCAGCTAATATATTAAAAATAAAAATTTACATAATGAATAATAATAACGTATAATGTCTTTTTAAAACTTTTGTGCGCAGATCGATACATGAGTGTGTGTAATATTAAAGCGGGCCCTAAGGGTTAATATTAAAATCATACAGTTGTATCTAAATATTGCTTTCATTCCTTTGTTTTTTAAAGAACAGCAAGGAACCTTTCAGGTCATTTGAGATCATGGACAATCTGGACAAGAATCGAGACTGCAAAGTGGACTTCGAAGAGTTCGTTTCGGTGGCGACCAAGCTCATTATGCTCAGCCACCCCTACTTTAACGGGGGCTGCAATGAGGACTGTGGTGCACCCAGGTGTGGTGTCAGATAAAACCCTGTAATCTTTCTGACGCACTCAAAATGTCAGTCCTCTGCTCTGAATATTAAACATTAAAATGATTCAGAAAACACGCCTGCGTGACTTTCCTCCTCAGCAGATCTGCATTCTACACGTAGATGGGCACTTTGACCTGCTGAGACCAGTCCTCACATGCTGCACCTTATACTTCATTGTGCTTAACTGAGACCTGTGTTGTCCTCATTCAGGGACACTTTTGGCCAACATGTTATCACAAATCATTGCACACTTTCACGTCAAGCATCCTCCTGTATCCGCTGGTGATATTTTGGGATGCCACAACCAACAGCATATGTCAACAAAAGCACATGGTTAGGTTCAGACAAAAACAATGGCTTTGCTCCTAATTCATACTTTAAGCAAACACCAGCAGGCTTTGGGATGAATGTCTAAGGTTTGTTGGATAAGCAAACATTATTAATAGCAGCCCAGAGACATTTAGTCCTTTTAAAATAAGATTAACAATTATTTTTTTGTGCTGCGATCAGGCGCCTTTCACAATTATTTAAACCTTTGAACTAATTGAACAAACTGATTTTCTTTTGAAAAACATGGAGAAAAAGGCAATTAGCAACTGGGCCAGAAATGGCCTGCAAATCGCAAGAAACTAGTAGATTTAGGTTTTATTTCAGTTTTTTTAAAGCTTGGAAAAAAATGTGCAGAAAACTTCTAATGATTGTGATTATTTATTTTTAAAATTATTTTACAAAATTATTGTAGTTTTTAAGCACATTTTTGAAATCTTTATTTTTTTTGTTTTGGTCATTTTCCTTTGGTTTTCTTTATTTTGGTGCTGCTCATTGAGTAGTTTTCCTGTCTTTTTTTAATTTCTTGCTAAATGTTGTGTCATTTTCTCAGAAATTGACCCCATGCATCATAGATTTCTGGTGACTGAGTTACAGTGGTAAAGGACTCTAATTAGACGCAGCATGCAGTGCAGTCGCTGAGCAGCAGATGGAGACACAGACTTGATGATAAGCAGCTGTGCTCATGGAGTCACTGACTACATTTGTTTTCCTTTGCGGTTTCCTTGTTTTTTTCTCTGTGATGATGTGAATGATACCAATGGTTTCCTTTGAAAATCTTGATATATTTATGCAAAATCCATCTGATAACATCTGACACAAGAGCAAAGGTCGAAATTTCATCTAAAATAATTTTCACCCCACAGCACCATTTGTCATGTTCATATTGACACATTGTCATGACTTAAATATTGGATTTTGTCTTTCATTTTGTGAAACTGCAGATGAGGCAGCATCTCTCCAAAGCTTTGTCTTTGTGCAACAGGAGGAAAATATACAGCTAAACACTCCATAAACTCAAGACAAATGAAAACTCTAGCAGGAGCTCTGTTGCAGAGTCATGGTGGTCAAACAGAGAGTGAAGGAGAGGTGCGTCAGATATGCTCCTGCAGGCTGACGAGCTGATGGTGCAGAGCTGGGTGAGAGCTGATTGCACACAGCTGCAAGGGCTCAGCAATCAGAGAAGCAGGTAGACACCTCTGCTGGATTTGGACCACAGCGCATTTGAAACACCCAGCATTACAAAATAAAATAAAATAAAACACACAAATAAATAAACAAATAAATAGATAAAACACAATTAAATAAATAAAACACACAAATAAATAAATAAAATACACAAATAAATACATAAATAATTACATTTAAAAAATTAAAATAATACTTAAAAGGATTAAGAAATAAAATCCTATCTACCTGTGTGAAGGCATGCTTGTCAGGAGTGAAAAGAATAACAGACTTATTTAAACTCAGTCCATCTTGTACTTTAACCCTCTAACACCTAGATCAACATCAGTTTTCCTTTGCTGCGTTCAGATACCTTTCACAAGCATTTTAACCTCTGAAACATAAGAAAATTGGTTTGATTTTCTCTTTTTTAAAAAAAACACAACCCTTATTGTTGATGTTTTTATCTTAAATATCACCTAAAGTCCCTTAAAGTCCTTAAAGAGTATGTATATATATATATATATATATATATGTGTGTGTGTGTGTGTGTGTGTGTGTGTGTGTGTGTCCAGATCTCACTCTGCAAGCTTTATTATAATGAGGAGTGTTTTGAAGTGTCTCTTTCTCTTCCACTCTTTGTTGGTTTCACGCATCATTAAATTGGACATCATGTAGCCAAACATGACGGAGCCGTGTGTGTTTATGACATGACATGTAACAGGAAATGTGCTGTATAGATCTTATTAACAGTGAGAGTCTCCCAAAGATTCAATATCCTGACTGCATGTTTGGAGCGACCAGTTGTTGTAAAGTGTTTACACACATGATCTCTGACATCACGGTGTAATAAAGCCGTGTTTAAAGAGTCCTTTATGTGAAACCAACCATGTGGCGGATTACATACACACATACTTTAACAGAAGTTCTTCCCATTTTGTTCCAGGAATTTTTTTTTTTTTTTTTGGCACAAAATATGTGATTTTCAGCGGGAAATTTAGCTACAGTCTGCTAGCTTTCAAAAAACCCAAAAGGAATCATCCTCTGTAACAATGTGATTGATAACCGGTAAAGTTCAAAGTGAATTCGTCTTAACGAGGGTTTGTGGGTCATAAAACCGACTTAATTGGAAAACGACCCCGTGGAGAGGCTGTTTCACTCTCCTGCATTTGTGTACAAATGCATTTTTATGTGCACATTCATGTGTTTGCTTACAGGTTTGCAGGATGTAGGAGGGCAGCGTGTATGTCTACATGTGTACTGATCCTGTTAGCCATTAACAGACGGGTCGTCTTGTATTACCTTGCTTCTTTTGTTTGAACTCAAGTAAAACTTCTTCTGTGGTTTTACTGCTTCATCCTCCCCTCAGCCCCCTCAGACGTGTCTGCCCACTGGAGCTGCTCGCTGTTTACTGGGAAGAAACCATCAGCCCACTGGACCAACACCAGCTCAAAATCAGCACAGTCTTAAAGCAGTAAATGTTGAGTAAGTCATTTTTCCCAACAGAAGTTGTCATGGATTTAAAACAAACCAATGAAAAACCCTCATCATGCAAAAAAGTGATGTTCCAAAAATAGAGATAATTTGTCGTGATCGTAGAGTGATCGACTTGAACAGACGAGAGAGAGGGAGCACCAATGTCACCTGATCAGAGCTGACGGCGAGGCCACTCAGGTGTTTAACATATTAAGACACATAAAGATCTCATTTATGCTTAACATAAAACATATATATATGGACAAGGATGGAGCCTTCTGTCCATATTTTGAGTCACTTTTGACCTTATTTATGCATGTTTTCTGAAAGTTTACATATCCGGACAAAACCAAGTCCAAGCGAGACACTACTATAGGAGACGAAGGAGATATTAAAAAATATGTTATTATCATTATTTATCTAAAATGACGTTAGATTGGGGATATATATACTATTTTATTTTACTATTTTATTGTTTTCCCCCGTTACAGGGGTTCTTTTTCGAGAGGTTTTCCTTGGGTGATGTGAGGGTCTAAGGGCAGATGGATGTCGTACACTGTAAAGCCCTCTGAGGCACACCGTGTTTTGTGATAATGGGCTCTATAAATAAAAAATTCACTTGACTTGACTTTTTCAGCACCTTCTTTCTTTGTTTGTTTGTTTTGGGTTTTTTTTTCACTTTTTTTTCTTGAACATTTTTGCTAATTTCCAGGTAATAATAACTTGTAATTTTTTCTTAATATCTTGTGAATTTTGGGGTAATTTTCAAAAGGTTAAAGAAACCAACGTTGAGTGTTTGTTAAGGATGGAATGTGAACAGCCAACACGTCCTCACTCCAAACTCATCATACGGTGCCACTGACTTTTCATGTCTACATGTGACGTTTTAGGTATCCTTCCGTGACAGCTGTTTATGCTCCGAGATGCCGTTACAGGGAGGTCAACAAATGCACATGGTGAGATGACATCATGGTGAGATGATGCTGACCATTACCGTGATGTCACTGCATGCAGTAAACAGCATGGTCCTTATGTTTGCACAACACAGAGGACTGTCACAATGGTTATGATTAGACAGAGTCACAGATTAGATTTAGGCAAAAGAGGCACATGATAAGGTGTAGAAAAAAAACACATATCCACACAGGAAGCGAACTCCAGACTTCAGCATTAAAGTCAGTTGTTTGGGGGACTCATCCACCTTCCCACCCTCCCACTCTGGAAGTGCACTTGCACTTCTTAGAGTATGTGGTTGCTGTCAGTGTTACTACATGCCAATGTGCCTTAGCATTTCATGCACACGCAACCAGTTCTGTCCATCCGCCTTGTCATGTGACGCCGTATACGTGCGCGTTGCATGTGGATGCAGAAGCTGGCTTTTGGTGTCACACTCATATGCTGAAAGCACTGACAGAGCAGCACTATTTGATGAGTTCATAATGAGAACGGGCTGAAACAGCTGTCTCCAATGTCAAAGTCACATGTTTTCAGGACCAAAACCTTCCACCTCAACCTTCTTTTCAGTGACAATCTCATGCTGCTTTTGCTTTTATGACTGAAAAAGGACAGTCAATTTCTCACGGCCACGACGGATGTTAATCACATGGAAATCAGCAGCAGAAATCTACATTTTAAAAGATCATAAAACTCTTAACAGTGTGACAATGTTAACCAGCAAACACACAAGATCAAATCAGAGTGTGCTCAAAGAAAATGCTGATAATAAAAGATCAATTATTCACAAAGACTGATCTGAAAAAAGAATCCATGGATCATTTCTGCCCAACAACCTTAAATGAAGACAGAATCTGTGACGCCTTGAGTCCACGTTATCTAACGATACTTAAAGTTTACTGCAGGGAGTGAAAGAGAGTTATCAGTGCATCCCTGCTGTTTGCACAGTTTCTCCTGTGAAAGATGGACCTGGACAAGCAGCGATAGGACTCAGGTCAATGTTTACCTCTCACCTCTCTTATCGAGCTGCAAGTTTGCCCTCCGCCCAGACAGAAAGCCCCTCGCCTCTCCCCTCAGTGTTCCCTCGCTTTTCTTCACAGCAGCTGTTGAGCAACACAATAGTTACAACATCGACAAAATGAGAGTGGCGAGGGCCGAAACCACAAAAACACAAGACGCTTGTGAGCAGGCGGAGAGCGGACTGAAGGGCAGTACCTGCGGAAGAATGTGTATTATGAACTTGAAAGACTAAGAATCGACTATTAACCTTTTCAGAAAGGTTAACTCTAATCCCAAATGTAACTAACACTGACTTTATGCTTCTTATCTTTCTTTTTTGGCCTCTGAGTTCACCCTCTGTCCTGCGCTGTCTTTTTTCTTCCCTTTCAGAGCAGGTGCAGTCATTCAAAAGTAAAAAAAAAAACTTTAAAACACTGTCAACATGATGTCGATAGACAAACACTTGGACTTAATTCATACATCCACATATAATACACATATATACACACAATTAAAATTCCATTTTTAAAATCATAACTGAAATGTGCAATATGATTTTAAGGCACAATATTTCTTTATATCACATTATTTGGAGCAATGTTTCAATCACAACATTCCCCTGTGCAATTTTTCTACTGTGCAATATTATGTATTTTCTACTGTGCAATATTATATATATATATGGATATAGTTATTCCTACTCATGTATATCTACTGTATTGTAGCCTAAGGCACAGTTTCATTTTTGCACACTTTACACACTCAGCACATTATACATGCTTTTATTTTTAAATATCTACAAACTAGCGCTTATTGTATACTTCTACCGTATTTATGTTTTCTAATTTTTACATACTTAATTCTGCTTGCTATAAATCTCAATGCAGATTCTTCTTAAGGCAAAGACAAACTTACAGAATGATTCTCATTATTTTTCCAGCCTTTGTTTTAGAGATGATTTCTATCAATAATAATTCCGACACAGAATGCAGCCCTCAGTTTCTGAATCATTTCTGGTTATTTACTGCATGACTTGATCGAATGTCTTTGGACCACCTGGACGATGTTTGCTCACAGTCACCAAGTTTTGGAGAAAAAACGTCCTGTGTGAAGATCTGTCGTCACCATGAACCCTGCCCGATCTCCCCCTACAGGTCAGAGGTCACCGGGCACAGTCAGCTCCCCCACATCACAGCCATCATTCCTTCCTCGATGCTATCTATCCATCATCACATCTTTCGTTCTGTATCATGGATGCTATCAAGAGGAGTTCCAAACATTTTGGTAGAGCATGTGTGTTGAAGTTGCCCCATCAAACAATTTTTAAAAAATCAATGAGGCAGCTCTAAAGCTGCACTTTTGAGATGTTTATAGACAAAGAAAAAGACAAAGAGATTTCTCTTAGTTCTCCCTCTGTCCTGTGGAGCTTTTTATTCTCATTTCAGCTCAATCTTCTGGTTTTTCAGGAGCTGGTAGAAACCCAAACACAGCTAAAAAAAGAGTTTTATTCATTAGTTTAGCAATGAACTAATAACTAGTAAAACAATTACAAACTGAAATAATGCAGACTGATCAGCCTGTTCTCAGTCCAAACTTGTCAAATACATCCAATCTGTCAGTGCTTTTGGCGTACAAGCGTGACGCCAAAAGCCACCGTCCATGTCCAACCAGAAGGCGGCTGGATGACGTCACTTGAGAACGCGCTTGGACAGAACTGTTGTTTTAATACGCCGGCAGACGGCGGGACAGCACCAGGCACGTGCACATTTAACGCTAAAAGACAGCGTCAGGTGATGAGGCTGCTGATGACAAAGTGATATAATGGATGCCCATTATAGTTCTGACTGTGCTTACACGGTGGGACGGAGAGGAGGTGGCTGGCACAAACAATTGATTTTCATGTGGAAGTATGAAGTTGCTTCCTGTGTGGATATATTTTATTTCCTTTCAACACCTAACCAATTTTTTTGCCATTTTATTCCTCTTTTCAAATGAGATGAGTGAACAGATGCTTGTTTTTTTATGAAGTGAATAATTTCTTCATCAAGTGAATATATTTGTTTATATATTTGTGTTGTTACATGTTTATCTAAAAGATCCTGTGCCTTGAAAAGTTTTGGGTCTTCCTGCTTGAATATACTGGTTGTGTTGGTTGTGGTAATTTGTAATTAAACCCACCTGTGCACTTTGTTTCTGTTAGCGCCAATATATACGCTGAAAAGGGGAGTCTTGCTGTGAACGTCCAAGAGGCAAAATAATAATGTAACATCTGAGTGCTGCTCCATCTCTACCTCGATGTCGTTAATTTCTAGTATAACGCAGCCTGAACGCAGACAGGAAAAATAAACCCGTTGTTAAAAACACACAGTTCTCTCAAGAAAACAAATGATGCATTAAAAGTGATCTAATGTATTTATTTTAGTTGTAAAACTGTTTACGCCTATGTGTATACAAGATGATGCGTGTTTTATTGACCCCACTGCTCAGGACTTTTACATCATCTTTGAAATTTTAGCATTTGTAACACCACGCCATGTCATCCTTACCAATCACACCAACAGATTTTTACGTCAGTTATGTCTATGACTCTGTGTGTGTGTGTGTGTGTGTGTGTGTGCATGAGAAGCCCTGCCCCGCGCAGCAGTCAGGACAAAGGCACGCCGTCCCGCAGCAGACAGAGAGTCTGCAGGCAGAGTGAACACACAGATAAATTATGTCGACTAATGGCTCATCAAACTGTCACACTGAGTGCAGACAATGCACGCAGCGCTGTGCAACCACAGAAGAAGAAGACACAGGAACACGGAGAAAGGCTATACTTAAAGTGTCGGATGTGGGACATCACTCAAGATTACTCAACAGGGTGCACGACCTGTATAGGCCGTCCTGACGCAGTGATTAATATACACGTGTGTAAATGCCTGATGAAAAACTTATATCTAAAGGAATTATTTTTTAAAGAAAACAGTACAGTACTTTTATTTTGATCAGTTTTTAGTTACCAAAGCTGCAGTTGAAAATTTGTCTCGTGCTGTCAAATGTTTAAAATTTTGCCTGAAGGCAAAACGCACGTACTGTCCATGATGTCTTTATACATCACTGAATGAACATTTTGAAGGCTATAATTTGATTTCACAGCTCACCGTCAAATTCTCCAGTTGATTCATGCAATAAAATCGTAATGTGAATGAAGGGCAGAAGCTGGGTAGAGCTCACGTCGAGAGGACTGTGATTGGCTGAGAGACCGTTAAGTTAAAGTAAACAGCTCTTACGTCTTTTAAGTCTTTTAGATTTTGTTAATGAATAAAGAAAATAAGTCCACAACTGATGTCAGTTTGAACTTTTTATACTCAATATGTCTGAATAGTATCATAAACCACTCTGTGAAAATGCACAATAATGTAAAAAAAAAAAAAAAGAGAGAGAATTAGTTTAGAAAAATGAAGTCTTGAGACTCAATCATCTTGTGGAAAGTCTTTCTGTCTCACCTTTTTTTTTAACCACCTAGTAATTTTCTCCCCCCCCCCCCCCCCCCCCATTAGTTTTTTCCATCATCAAATTCTTTTTCACCATCTTGTTTTTTTCCACCATTTTTTTTCTTTAGGGGCTCTGTAGTTTCACATTACTGTTTATTCATTTATTAATGAAGGAGAGGAAGGATGGGACCTCTCTAGTCAAGATTACCATTAAGTTTGCTTTGAATATTCAGAAACAATATATTTAGGTGCTCTAGACTTTTAAAAATGTGTTTCTGGACATAAGAAATATCTAAATCTTGTGGGCAGAAAAGCTTCCACCACTGTGAGACTTTCTGTGAGATGTTTCTGTGCGGCGTAATAAAGACTGAAGTGTGTGGGTCCAGATGATTGGAGCTTTGGGCTTTGGGTTTCGCATTTCTCATGTTAATGGTATGTTTTTATTTCTCTTCCAATGAGGTATGGACAGATTTCCCCTGGAACTTCAGTCAAGTCTTGTTTTTGGGAACTTGCTGAATGTCTTCAGATTTATGTGTGTGTGTGTTTGTGGGAGGAAGGAAAGAAAGAGAAAGTTTATATCTAAATAACATACTTAAAGTGTGTGTGTGTGTGTGTGTGTGTGTGTGTGTGTGTGTGTGTGTCTGCACTGTTTACTTGGTGTAAACGAGGCAAATATAAACAGTGTGTTTTTATTTGTGTGTGTAATAAGCGTCCAGCAGTAGACTAACTTTCTGAATCTGCGTCACAAAGCCATGACGGTTTACATCCCGACCGCAGACGTTTCCGGAGAAACACATTGAGATCTCAACAGCCACCTGATGATTTGATGATTTGCCCGCATCCCAAAAAAAAAATCCATCTCTAATGGAGAGAATGAAGTGTTTCAGTTTTTATATGGAAATAATTGCTCAGCCCCAAATGCTCAGTGTTGACTGCTGATCAGACTGTAAACTGTGAACTCATCACCACTGAGTTATATTATTACAAGAACTGTCCTACACAGACTGTTTGTCTATTTCTGCACATGAAGAGCACAGAAAACACAGTTAAATGTCATATATTCAATCACTGAGGGGCCATATATACAGCAGCGGTTTTTAATCCTTTGAAACCTGGATCGCCATCAGTTTTCTTGTGTCTTTCCCAATCCTTTGAAGCATTGAGAAAACTGGTGTGAGTTCTCTCAACATTGCAAGAAAAACGTAATAAGCAACTTTGCATAAAATGTCTTGCAAATTGCAAAAGGTGACAAGAAAATTAACTTAAAATTAGCTAAAAAAAAAGAAAGAGACTAATTAGAAAATGTTCCGACAACTAAGGAATTATACAAGAAATCTGTATTTTTATTTATTATAAATATCAAAATTATTATTATTTTTTAGCACTTTTTCAGGTCATTTACTCTTTTAGTTCTTCTATTTTTTTTTCCTTGTTTCTTTGGCTAATTTTGGGTAATTATCTTGCAACTTCTTACTCAATATTTTGGGTCATGTTTATAAGTTGCTCATTGTCTACTTTCTATGTTTTTTGAAAGAAAGCAAGCAAATTTTAGGTTTCAAGGGTTTAAACTTTTGTTGTGGTCTAGCGTTTTGTTCACATGACAACAGGGTTGAGGCCTGAAAACACTAACTTTAAAAACCAGGTTCCATATTGTAATCTTTAAAAAACGCAACCCCTTCTGTCACTGTGTAAACGCTGCATGGACCCTGTGAAAACGGTGAAAATGCACGGACCCTGTGAGAATGGTGACCTCACTGGCCTTGCATGCATACTTAAGCATTTTTGGGTGTTTTTGCGGATCCGTGTGCATGAGGATCGTTTTCGCAATTTTTTTATATAAATGTGGATTTTTATTTTGAAACGTAAAGACTTTTCTGTTTTTAGTTGGGCCATTCTCATCTAAACCTGGCTTAACCTGGCCATTAAAACTGCTTGTGATTCTCTCATTTCAATCTCAGCAAGAAAACAAACAAGTACATTTCTCAAAACATAACTTTGGAGTTCAATGGATAAACTGACCTCTACAAAGATCAGTTTATCTGTGAGACAGTTTTTTTGTGCTTTCTGTGCTTAAATGGAAAAATCTTAAACAGCTCAGAGAAATCAATACTGAAGTTGCCTTTCATCCGCCCAGCTAAGAAAACTGACCTAATCATCATCCTCTCCTCCCCTAAGCTTACACATACCAAAATAATTTAAAAAAATACTCTTCTAACCGGAACACAAATGAAGCTTTAATTCCAAGGAAACAGAGTCAAAAGTTTGTCCTGAGTGGGCGTGAGTGACTGTGACACGTTTTCAAACACACTGAGAGATTTTCTTATCTGAAGCGAAAGAAAACTCCAGCTTCCTTCTGTAAATGAACACATTTGTATCTTTGTTTACCTGCTTAAAGACTCACTGAGGACACACAGTGAACTGGTTTCCAGCAGGGCCTCCCTGGCTCACACATTTCAATGCATTCCTGCTGGGAGACGCCCAGTATTACCAGTCTGCTGCTGCCGGCTTCGGTCGGTCAAGAGTCCCAGCTGACTGCAGTCTTTGTGTTCCAAGAGGGACGAAACTACAAGATTTTATAGCTGCTTTTCAAGCCTGCAGGCACTGTTTAATGCTAAAAATAGATTCTTAAAGGTGGACAGTAATCTGATTACATCTGATCAGAGTAAAATGAATTTGAAGCTGAACTGGTGGAGTGTCACATTTTCTGTCATCATTGTGACCGGTCAGTGCAAGTCGCTTTCAGGGCAAAGTGAGGACACCAATACCCCTGAGGGTGAGCTCTGTGTGTGTGTGTGTGTGTGTGTGTGTGTGTGTGTGTGTGTGTGTGTGTGTGTTTTAAGACTGATGGTAGCTGTCGACCCTCTCCGGACCTCGTAGCCCCCTGGCAGAGTCCTGTGTCGATTATAACTCTCTCACACACTCTGCGAATGTGCGAGTGTATTATCAGGAACGGAGGGCATCCTAATGAATGACCTTTGACCTCCAGAAAGGGGATCCGGGCAGAGGAAGTTGAGAGGAGAGGTGAAGAGGGGAGATGGAGGGTACGGGGACGCTCGGCGCCACATTATGCCTCCTGTCAATCACCCCCAGCTGCCTCGCCCAGCAGCAAAACATTGGGTCATCTACTGAATGTGGGGAGAGTTCAACATCAACTGGTCGACCACGATGAGCCAAAATCACTGCAGAGACACACAGTTTCTACAAGGGCATAGGTTTGATTTCGATGTCCACTGGGGCACAAGCGTGGGAGTGGATTTAGTAAAGAGGCAGGGGAATTAGAGTTGTTTGCTTACAGATAATTGTCATTTAATTGTCATCAAGAGTGATTTTTTTTTCTAATTTCAAAATAGGAAATCCCCTGCTGAAAAAAACTGCTAAAAAACAGCTCATGCTGGTAGCTGGTTTTAGTTGGTTTTAGCTGGTTGAAGGTGGTCTCAGATAGACCTGACCCAGTTCTTGCTGGTCAAGCTGTGCACATTTTACACCTTATGCATATCCAACATTACAGAAGACTGATTTATGCTTGTCATACTTCCCCCTCATGACACATGCAGGTATCAAAGGAAAGGAAGATGGTGCTCTTTGGATTTGAGAGAATATGAGACAAAAAAAGAGGGAGAGGTTAGACTTTTACTTCTCTTTGTAATCGTTAAATCATATGAAAAAGAAATACCAAAACACAGTGCTTTGTAAAAAATTCAAAAAAGCCTAAAAATGAGCTCAGCACTGATGTATTACAGCTCACGGTCTTCAACAGGGCAGCTCACAGATATACTGAGGCTGGTTTCAGCTGCCAGGCAATCAGAGCAGCTCTTAATAATTATCACAGGTGCAATCAATGAAGTGAGTGTGCTAACAATCAGGTCAACTCACACTAAGCACTGAGGAACTTAAGACCAGTAAATATACTTCAAATATCAGACAGATATTCACATAATTTCAAGCAAAAATATCAATTTATATATTTATATACATACACACACACACACACACACACACACACACACACACATATATATATACTGTATAAATAAAGAGATAGAGAGAGAACTGTATCCACCTTAATACATTCTGGTCTGAAATTTTTAATACTCTTAACATTGTGTATAACTCGGTTATAATTCCCAGCCCTCTTGTTGCCTTGTTTGGAGTTCCTTGACGGCCCGATGAGGCATGCTATGTAACTCCCCCTTTACCACCTTGTTGACAAGGGGATTTTTACTTCATAAATGGAAACATGTGCAACCTCCTACTCATAACAGGTAGTCGAAACACATCTTACTGTCCATCAGATTGGAAATACTCATATTTTCCTGGAAGGCTTTTAAAAGATGCAGGACCCCCCCCCCCCCCCCCCCCCCCCCCCCCCCCCCCCCCCCCCCCCCCCCCCCCCCCCCCCCCCCCCCCCCCCCCCCCCCAATGTGTACAACACATGGAAAAAATAGGAAGAATGCAAGGGTGCTCTGTCATTTACATGCCTTGCATTGTTCTTACAATAAAAAATATCAATAAAAAAAATTTAATTGCGGCCAGAGAATGGGAAATAGTGAGTCATACTGGGGCAAGATTTCTTGTCACTGTCACAGGTTTTGTTTTCTGAGTGCTCCGAAAAAATGCTGTGACTGACAAGTTTTAGTGGCAAAGCTTTGTTTTGAAACACCTGCGAATAGGCCAACTTTCAAGAGAGCAGGGCTGCAAAAACAACACACACACACACACACACACACACACACACACATAGACAAAGTGAGAAAACCTTGCTTGGAGCCTGTCCCAAAGTGCTGGCTGAGAGCTGAGGTCACCTGTGATTGGCTGAAGCCTTCTACAAGCCCCGTCCCCTATCCTGACCCCTGGGTCGGGGTTTTTAATGCAGCTCCAGCGGGTCAAGGCTGGGTCACCGCAGAAACCTAATGACTTCCTCCTAACAAAGACGTGATGTATGAGCGTTGTGATTGGCCCCTGAGATGACCAGCAGGTAACCCCGACGCCACGAAAGAGAGAGAGAGAGGCAGAGAGAGAGGGAGAGAGGAAAACCTTTATATTCACGCAACCAACATGTATTAACAGTACAGCAAAAACAAAGGGAAACTATGTTCAGTAAAAAAAGAAGACCTCTGTTAGGCCTGGAGTGACCTAAACCCTGACTTTCAAAAAATCTGAGATGAGTTTAGTCAGATTTCCTTTCACACTGATGTTTCTTAACATAAAGATTATAACTTTAAAAGCTGTCTGCTTGCGCTGCACCCAGAGAGAGAGCAGTGGCTATGCTTACATGCACAAAATATTCTGGGTTATACTCATACACCAAAAAAAAAAACAATATTCATTCCAAGCTGTTAACATGGCAAATGATAAATGAATAGTCCACTAATATTCCCATTTACATGCAGCTGTGCAAACTCTGATTAACAAATTCATTCTCATCTCAAGTCATCACATATTAGAGCTTTGTCAGTGGACTTTTGCATCTAAGAATTACATTTTAGGTATCCTTCTGCGTCTGCTCTTTATGTTCCAGGATGCTGCTGCCGTGATGTCAACACAAGGACATGGTGGGATGACGCAGCATGTGGTTATGTTTCGCAAAAAAGCACCAACGTTGAGATGTCAACCAATGCACATACTGACACAGATGGTTAGGATCAGGGGAAGAATTTGACACCGCAGGCACAAAACAAAAGAAACCAGAAGATTTCATTGTGTTTTAATGTATGGAACATGGAAACACTACACTCGAGGGTTTGCCTAATGTCGACTTTTTCATACTAAGAGTATAACTTAACAAGGAACAGTGAGATGGAAAAACAAACAAACAACAAGATGAGAAGAAAAGGAGAAATGATAATAATAATTAAAGGTGAGAGAGAGCTGAGAAGCAGAGCAGCATCCTGGCAGAGCATCCAGCAGAGAGCAGCCGCGGTGGGATGATAATTCAATGCAGCCGTGAGCTGCAGGCTCCTTCCTCTGTGGTGGCTTCAGGAGACAACCGGAGTGTGTGTGTGTGTGTGTGTGTGTGTGTGTGTGTGTGTGTGTGTGAGAGTGAGCAGAGGCGGGGGGTCATTTGAGCCGGATACTTGGAAACTGTGATTCATTCAGATTGAGCTGAGCTGTAGTAGTTACTGTGGACTGGTTTTACTGGAAGGACTGCATGGCACTATAAAACCAAAAATCACCCCCTCATCTCACTGATGCCTGCATCCATGTTCACTTCAGGCAACATGCAGCTGCAAACAAACATTTGACACCACTCCACAATGTTTGAGAGACAATGGGAAGCTCATCACTGCAGATTCACATCTGTAATATTCAAATTTTGACTGAAGTACTCATACTGCAGGGATGGGCACAGTGTTGAATTTCTGTATGGATGCTTTTGGCAACATTAAGGTCAATGCCAAAACAGATGTTCTCAGGCAGCTCAAACTGCGGTGGAGACTCCCCTGCATTAGCTGAAAATGATTCAACTCAAGCAAAAAGTTGATACTGACTTTTGTAAGTCTAAACTCATTGCCAGTTTACACGGCGTCAGAAAGTTTTCAACAAATTACACTCTGGAACCCGGTTTCAAAAGTTGGCATTTTCAGGCCCCCAAAGTGCCGTTGTCATGTGACTGAAAGGCCAAACTGCAACAAAAGTTCAACTTTTCATGCAAGAACCATTGCTGTGTAAAAGGCCTCTGAGTAAAGTGACCATGGGAAGCAAAAAAAAAAAAGGGAGCACGATGAGAAGGAAACCGGATGTTGCCCTTACAAGCATTTCGCCAAAGTGTGAGAGAGCCTTACCACCTCACTTCATACCCCAGACAGTCATCAGAAATTTGACTTTCCAACAATTCTGACTCAATTTTCCAGAGCAGAAGCAGTGGTACTTTTTGTCGAGAGTCAAACAGAAAATTGAGTTTGCTTTCTTTTTCACTCATTCACTCCCTCACAGCTTAGAGTTTACTGTCCTAGTGGAGTTACATGACTTTGGATGCTTTTGCAGGTTGTAAAGTCATGACATCAGAAAAAGAAACCAAATACAAGGAGGTCGACACAACCTGCTACTGTCAGCACAGACCGACAGACAGAGAGGGTCACGTACCTGTAACCACAAAGACATCATGTCTCCTCTGCACATGTTCAAAATATTAAAAAACAACGTTACAGTGAGTTGATTTCAACACTCTCTGGGGAAGACAGCAGTCCAGTTGCCAGGCATTATATGTTTCTGCAAATTCTGAATACATTTGCATGTTTCATTCATATCTGAGAGATGCCTGCCAAGCTGCAGACCCCTGATTGAGCCCAACAAACAACAAAACCAGTCAGGATTTAGCGACTCACTCACGACTACTGTTTTTTTCTGCAAGAACAGTGGCATGAAAAGCAGTTCAAACATTGCTGTGTTTTCTAGCGAGGATTACACCCCCAAAACCGAGGTTGTCTAAGCCAAAACATGATCCTAATCATAATAACAAGTAATTTTTTGTGAATAAACATAACCATATTAATTAATTGTTGTTAAAAAGTAAAGGAAAAAGAAGTCAAGTTTGAACATATCTGCTAGATATGAAAAGATCAAATTTATCTGTGGATTTCCAGAAATGTTCAATGTCAACATTTATTCTGCAATGTCAAATCGAATTAAGCATTAATTAAACTTTTGGAGCTTCTGACATGACGTAAATTCAGACTGGATCTACAGTTGATTAATGTATATTAACATAACAGGAAGCACAAGAGATATTATGCATACATTCAAAGTTTATTCACTCTTCATTTTCTTTCACCGATAACCGCTAATAATTGCATTT
Source organism: Plectropomus leopardus (assembly GCF_008729295.1). Classification (NCBI taxonomy): domain Eukaryota; kingdom Metazoa; phylum Chordata; class Actinopteri; order Perciformes; family Serranidae; genus Plectropomus; species Plectropomus leopardus. The sequence goes on along the minus strand of NC_056469.1, from coordinate 33,337,452 downwards.
CTTCCTATTTTTCAGCTATTTATCCAATATTTTGTTTCTTTCTGTGATTTGGCAGCACAAATGTACATGTCATGACAATCAACCTTTTTTACAACTGTTTTCTTATTGTCAATTGGAAGACAAGCAGCTGAATTTGTTCAAACTACAGACGACAAAGTAATGACTAATCTACACCCACATGCAAAGAATTACAAAATCACTGATGACGATGGCATCCAGGTATCCAGTTCAAGAGTTCAGATATCAAACATCCTGCAGTTCACTAACACAGCTTATTGGGACACTAATGTTACTAAGCGTATTTATTAATTACTCTTGTGCTTTCCCTGCTAGAGCAACACAAACATCTGCAATTTAGAGAGCAGATGCCAGAATATCTCTGCATGAACACAAGGTGGCAACACACTGCCAAAAACACACACATGCACACACACACACACACACACACACACACACACGCTCTCTCTCGCTCTCTCTCTCTCTCTCTCCCTCTCTCGTTCTCTCTGTCTCGCACACACACACACATACACGCACACACAAATACACATACACACAGTTCCTGTAAAATTAGTTGTTCGTCTCCATCTGCTGCTTTTATTTTGTCTGTTGCCCTTCTCTTTTTTATTATCCATCCATTTGTTTTCATTGTAATTACAGTTGGTTTATTAAATATTCTTGTAATAACCAACATATGTAGTTTTTAAATAAGCAACGCTGAACTTTGCAGTTAAAAAAGAGTATAAAAAACATAAATTCACAAGACACAATTCACTTTAAATATATACATGCACAAATCAAATTAGCTGTAATATTGATGATTGATATCATGATATTATGATGATTATGATCATGATATTACTGTGTAAATAAACATCAGAACTCTATATGTAGAGCATTTGCTGTATTGTTTACATGTATGCAACATTATCTGTTGTATTTTATTATTTTTGTAAAGTGTATTGAGACACTTATTCAGCACTTCAAACAAACTTAAAGTTTAATGAGAGGAAAAGATTTCAGAAACAGGTACAACTGGAGCTGCTGTGAGATAGAAGAAGCTAAGAAACGACAGAGAAAGGGAGGAAGGACAGGATGGAAGGGAGAAAAAGAAAGAAAGAATAAATACAAAAAAATAAATAGAAACAAAATAAGAGCAGAGTAGAGGGGAAGAGATGAGGACAAAAACAAGAGGGAGAGGAACTGATACGGTTGAGAAGGAGGAAGAGAATGAGACAGCATAAAATACAGAGAGGAAAAAGGGGGAGTGAAAAGGAGAGAAAAGAGATGGAGGGTAAAAGGAGAAATGGCAGGAGAAGATGGAGATGGAGGGAGAGAGAGAAAGGGAGGAAGAGAAAAGGGAGAAAGAGGAGAAAGAAGGGGAGAGCATCTGTTTCCTGTCTGGAGTCCAGCTGGAGGAGGAACAAACGACAAAAGAAGAGGAGGAGGACGAGATGGAGGAGGAGGAGGAGGAGGAGGGGGAGGAGGAAGTACCGGCCGGCCTGAGAACCTGCATCTCTCACACACACACACACACACACACACACACACACACACACAGACAGAGGAGGAAGTAGGATTCGTATTTTCCCTGAGGAAGTCCACGTATGTGTGTTTGTGTGTGTGTGTGTGTGTGTGTGTGTGTGTGTTAGCAGGTGTGTGTTCTAGCAGCGAGGATCAGTTAAGGATAATCACACAGATCATATCGTAACAAACAAACCAACAAAGATCCCTAAATCTCCGGGAATAAGGGGTTAAAGTAGGCAAGTTTCAATCACAGATTTGTAAAAAACTTATATTTTCAAAATGTCAATAAAACTCAATTTCGAGATGACTGTGTCTGCACTGCCATGTTTCTACAGTAGCCCAGAACAGACAAACCAAACACTGGCTCTAGACAGAGACATTCATGTTTTCAAATCGGACACTAGAGTAAGAAGCTCCTCCACGACGAGCAACATCAGAAAAAAAACACATTTTTTAATGTGAAACACTTTATTCTGTGTTCTTCATGGTTTTAATCAGCTGGTCTGTTTGTTTTGGAGACGAAGAAATCTCTGTGGATAATTCAGCTCCCGGTAAAAACTTCCTGAACAACACTCTTCACTGCATCTTAGAGACCGCTTCTGTGTGTGTGGGTGTGTGTGTGTGTGTGTGTGTGTGTGTGTGTGAGAGAGAGTGTGAGTGATGCAGAGAGGGGGATGGAGGGTTGGAGGGGGTTGGGGGGGAAGGATTTCCTGATTTGTTTGTTCCTCTAACACACTTTTCTTCCTGGTCCAGGCTGGATTTAGACTTCCTGTTCTGAGCTATTCTCAGAGCACACACACACACACACACACACACACACACATATGCTCATAGGCCCATGTTTTTACATTCATATTCATAAATTGAGCCCATCAGTGTGTTTTACACATGGCTGAACGTGTGTGTGTGTGTGTGTGTGTGTGTGTGTGGGAAAAATAATCATAACTGTGAGAAAATAACTATTCTATAATATGTATATTATATAATTTAAAAAGCATTCTGATCTCTTGTTGGTCAGAGTAGGAGACAGCTGTCTTTAATATTTGGATGAGCTCCTCTTTTCATGAACTATGTTGTAAAATAACCGTGATAAAGAAACATCTGAACGTGGAAATCAAAGTGCTGTGGAGATGTTGATGAAGTGAACACTACTTGTCTATACTCTCAGAGCTTTCCTGATGCCTGATCAGTCTGACAGGGACACTGATTATAAACTTTATAATAAGTAAAGTTATTACTGATACACAGTAAAAAAAAAAACCTGCAAGCTCTGTTTGAAACACCTGTTTTGTGGACATCCACATGTTTGTGTGTCTTTCAAGTCAAAGAGAAAAGAACGACAGCAGGTGTCTCACTGCAACAATACCAACACACACACACACACACACACACACACACACACTGCAGCTTGAAGTTCAGTTTTTTTTCTCACAGCCTTGACAATCAAAGGGATGAATCGTTGTCATTGTGTTTGTGTATGTGTGTTTCCTGTAAACCTTCATAAACACAGAGCCCCCCCCCTCCTTCAGGTCATTGTACCCCGTGGTCACTCTGTCCTCATTCAGAGCATCATGGTGACGTGTAGGGGAGTGGACATTTAGGGGTGTATCTCATCAGTATGATATGATGTACATTAAGTATTGGGAACAGAGACACAAATTCAATGACTCTGGAATTGAAGTATCTTCAAAAAGAGAGTAATGGCCTGTACACATGCTCTATTGTTTTTTTTATTCAGATACATGGTAGGTGCGCTCAAAAGCCAGAGTGACGCCGTTGTGATGCACAAGTGTTCGAGCATCTGTTTTTCAGGACACAACAAGTACGCACTGAGATAAGCAATTTTTGAAATACACAATGTGTACTGGTTGTCCAACACGTTCTCAACCCAACTTGCCACATGGTGCTGCTCTGTCAGTGACCTGCTGTATCTACCTATGCCGTTACCATGTCAACAAGTGCACATGGTGTGATGAAGCAGCATGGTCTCTATGTTTACACAGCAGTGCGTAGTCAATGCACAGTGGTTAAGGATTTGGCAACAAAGTCACCGATGGTTAGATTTTGGCAAAAGAAGCACATAAAATCCCACCCATATAAACATTTGGCAAACTGCAGACTCACACAAAAGTCAGTAGGTTGTGGGACCCTTCCACCTCCCTGCCTGCCCTGTTACCCACTTGCACACCTTATATCATGTTGCTACCTGCAGTATTGTTATCTGATGCCGTCCTTCAGCATTTCATGCACACATGCCCAGTTCCATCTGGACACGTTCTGAAGTGACGCTGCCCGTGCATGTTGCGTTTGGATGCACCTGGTGCCATCCAGCCAATCGCAGCCATATAATAACAATGCCACTGGTTTTGTTTGATAGCATTTCAAGCCGAAGCCATCCAGCCCATTCCAGTTGGACACAGAAGGTGGTTTTTGGCATCACGCTTGTACGCCGAAAGCACTGACAAAGCGGACGTATTTGATGATACAGAGTGAGAACGGGCTGGCTTGTCATATTAATTGTCTGTGATAAAAATGGCGGAGAAGTTGATCATTTTGGAACAGGGCTCCCCAGAGCTTTACAACTGTCTCATTGACAATATTTTAATACACACCTAAAAAACAACAATTTGAGGAAGAGGATTTCTGGTTTCAGGGCTATGACACAGTGCTGCTGATGGTTGCACTGTAACCTCTGACAAAACTGACAGAGTAGGAGTAGGAGTCATTGCATTTTCTGTTTTGTTTTGAGAATTAGTATTTGACCGCATTATTTGATGAAGATCATTTCATTTTAAAATGCAGCAATAATTTAAATACAGGACAACACTGCAGTGATGCTCTGATAAACTTGCTGCGCACTGTATTTCCAAATCAGATCAAGATGTTTTTATTTTGTTTGTTTTGTTGCATTTTGAAGACAAAATTTAAAAAAGGACATAATATTACATAGACATGCACACTGTGCTGTGCATGTCTCAGTGTGCAAACAAAAATAATTAAACTCAGATAACTGTGCATTTTATTTTGCAGCTGCAGCTTTTCTGTTGTTGCTCACTGTGCTCAGGGACAGTTCGGGATGGCGTGATGAACATCCACAGAGAGGGGCGGAGTGAGAAAGTGCCCTCCCCTCCTCCGCCTGTGATTGGCTGAGAGGGGCCTCGTCAGTCGTCAGTGTCCGCTGAGACGGTAATTACTGTTGGGGATGTTTGTGTGTCTGCAGGATCCTCCAGCGACAAAACATCAAACCACAACAGAAATGCTGTGTGTCTCCTCCTCTCCAGTTATTTATAGGCCTGTTTATTAGACACACACACACACACACACACACACAGATTCTTTATGCTGCATGACGGATGAGTTTTGTGTGTGTGTGGGTGTACACGTGTGTGAGCTTGTGTGTACGTGTCTTTTGATCGGCCTGATGAATGAGTATGTTCACAACATCTGCATGTGTGTGTTTGTATGTGTGTGTGCCCGCGTGTCTGTGTGTGTGTGCAGCAAAGGAGCGGGACGATTTTGCTGAAACTTCAAAGCGAAAAGTAGAAAGGAAAATTCAGACATCCTGCCACACACACAGAAACACATTTATACTTGTATAGTTGTGGGGACCATCGCTGACTAAATACATTCCCGAGAATTTAACCGTCAACCTAAAGCCAAACTTTAACCCTGTAACCAAGTCTTGACCCTCAAACAGCTCTTTGAAGACGTGAGGACCGGACGAAATGTCATCACTTTCTAAAAATGTCATTACAAAAGGACACACACACTTAAACACACACATGTTGGGTTTTAGTCAAAGCTCTGGATGAAGGACGACGACTGGACAGAAAAAATCCTGCCAACTGACTGCTCTGTCATTACCACAGATATACTCGGGTGTGTGTGTTTGTGTGTGTGTGTATGTGTGTGTGTGTCCATTGTATTTACATGTGTTAGCATGCTTCCATGCATCTGTTTGTGTTCTTGTTTGATATATTTCATGTTTTGTCAAGTGGTTTGGATGTGCGTGTGTGTGATACTTCCTCTGCAAGTCCTGCATTTGGCTTCAAGTTCCTGTGTTTTGGAAATAAAAGCACTCACACAAATCCTGCCTGTAACACAAGAAAACAAAATTTAAGTGAAAACAGACTGAGCGATAAAACTCATTGAAAAGTCCCTTAATGTAACAGATCTGACGAAACCTTTCAGAGCATCCACCAGGAACGTCATTGGTTGATGAGGACTGTAAGGTTTTAAGGTTTTACAGCTGCAATTTTGCACAAATGTGCAATTTTTCTTAATTAGGTGGGGTGAGATATGGGGATAATAATGTTTCTAAAATTTTATAAACTGATGTTTTGTATCTTATTTAATCAAATTCTGCCCAGGGACTACAGGTAGAACACAGCAGCTTTGCTAGAACCTGGTATAATGCATCTCCCCTTGTTTTATATATTGTGCACTGTCCCTGTCTAAATGAAATTAAAACTAATGAACTAACTAACTAAAGAACTAACTAACACTTTAAGACCACTTCTATAATGCATTTTAAGGCATTCAAAATGAGTTATAGTGCATTTATAATGCTTTATGACTACACTCAAAAACACACATAATGCTCACTAATACACCATATAAACAGTACAATGATTTATAAATTTCAGGGGTTGTAAAGATGCGCTGGAGTAGTTATAAACTAGAGACTGACTGCTGGGACTTATGATGCATTATAAATACTTATATTCACCTATACACACATTGACAAACAACTGTAGTAAGGACTCATAGTGTGCTGTAACAGCATAAAGAGTTATCATTGTATGTATGCTTCATCATAATGTTTCGTTGTTGGCGTTAAGTAAGTAAGTGTAATACATTCTGTGCATTTATTAGAATCTATGCTGCATTATAAGTGATACTTAGAAGTGGTACTGCCTGTTTTATGCTCCAAAAATTATTTAAAGTATTTGTCTTGTATTTTTAAACTTTTAAGCATGTCAGTTTGACCCGCAATGTCACAGGAGGGTTACTTGCTGTAGTATTTGTGAATAGCACAACTGTTCAGCGACACAAATATCTTTTAAATGTGACACCTGACGTTTGATTTGCAGCTTCAAACTCTATGAATCAGTTTTTCTATTTGTTTGTGTGTGTGTTGGTGGATGAGTGTTAGTCAGCGTGTATTTTTGTGTACGAGCTCAGCGGTCATTCAGAGAGAAATCACAGTGTTTCTAACAATCGAGGAATAACCAAACCCCAGTTGGCTAATTCCTCGTTGCTGTCAGCAGAGTCTGACCGCACATAAGTCAGCCTGTACATCAGCAAGTTGAAACCATTCAAAAGCAATCCTCCTGGTTTAGAAAGAAAAGGGGAGTAAGTACATCAGAAATACCCTAATACCTCTCCAAACCACTGTTTCATCACAGACTAATCCCCGGGGCTATTGTTAGCTTACCATAGCTTAGAGTGGCTTGCCTGCGGCCGGAGGATCGGCCGTCCTGCAGGCCGAGGCCGCTGAGCCGGGGGCTAAGGCTGCAGCCACTGCAGGGCGAGGTGACTCAGGCCTGGGTTGCAGGGCGGGCACTGTGGTTGTGAGTGTCCCTGGGTGTGGAGAAAGGGAGACCAGAGGGGGATTAGCTGAGCTCACCTGGGCTCTGGTTGGTACATCAATGAGTCACATGTGAAGAATGGAGGGGCAAAACTAAATATACTTCCACATGATGTTAGGTAACATACACTGTGTGTTTGTCTGTGAGTCAGTCAGAGCCGCCGTGTGGCTCAACGCAGAGTCAGTATTGACACATTACAGCACTTAAATCCATGAAACTGTTTACCCATCAGCCTTTCAGAGGACTCTCTACATCAGGGGTTGGAAATATGTGACCCCCAGATTGTTTTGATAATCAGATGATTTTTTTTTTTTTTTTTTACAACTTTGGACTGACAATTCCACACACATACTGTACTGTCCAAATAGAGAATCTACCCCCGATTATACTTTTATCCATATGGAGCGTCAGAGTCAAAGATAGAGACAGACACGGTGGCCTGCACTGTAGTATACAGCCACTTCCTTTAGCACTACATTTTTCATCCACCGCCAGTCAGCTGTTTGGGTCAGAAAGTAGCGGCTGTCACGTGATCCAACCGAAACTGATCTTTAAGATGAAAACAGTCTCAAAAGGCTACAGCATCCACTTACAGTGATACTGTATTTATAGTTAGACATTTTTAAAGTCTCTGAATGTCCGCTCGCATTCTCCGCTGGTGTTTCCACCGGTGTCTCTGAATGTCCGCTCCACTCTCATTCTCCTCCGTTGTCTCCGCCAGTGTCTCCGAATGTCCACTCCGCTCTTATTCTCTGCCAGTGTCTCCGTCAGTGTCTCCGCCGGTGTCTCTGCCGTAATTTCCAATCCCAATCTGGCCTAGGACACCAAAAGATAGATCCAGCTCTGGTTGTAGCCACTTTAAAAATGTCAGTCAGTATCAGTGTAAGTGGATGCTGTATTGAGTGTTTTCAACTTCAAGTGTCATTTCAGTTGGATCAGGTGACAGCCGCCAACAGCCCTTTTTGACCCAAACAGCTCTATACTGTACGTAAAATTTACAGCTCGGCGCAACACACACAAGTCTTTAATGGAACTGAAGCTCCATCAGAAGCTGAAGTTGGTCGTTGCTTTGCATTGCTTTTTCTCTCCAGTGTTTTCAAAAGCAAATAAACCAATTTGATCAGGTCAGGAAGCATGGCGATGAACATCCACCGCCATGCTTCTTGGAATGTTATTGTGAACGAAGAAGTCACATAATGTTGTGAGTGAAGTCGCACATCACTCCGTGGAAATGCAGTCATCTCGCAATCGTGTTTCATCTTCATTTCATATCTGTAATGGAAACCTGCCTACAGACTGAAAACAGGTCAGTAAACAGTAGAAGGCAGCGTGGTGAGATGAGACCTCCTTTTTATATCTGTTATTCAGTCTTTTTTTAAAGTTATATCTGTTATTCGGTCTTTTTTTTTTCAAAATGGGTATGGACTAATATGGAGCAATGTTCCAAGGTTCCTCCTCCTTGGACGGAGAGGAAGCAGAGGAGCATTTTGTGGCATTTTGTTATTGCACGCTGCCAGCAATTAGATTAAAATGAATGCATCCACCTGATTGTACTGTTTTCCATCACTGCTGATTGGAGCCGATAATCAGCCATGACTACTGCAGAATCACTTCACCCAAGACTGAATGTGTAAGCTTTTTCATTAATTAAAACAGTCAGACATTAGTGTTTTGTTTTGGGGTTTTTTGCACAGTTTAAGTCTTTAAATCTTAGATTTGCTCACTTTTGTACCCCAAAATGTCATGCCATTATAATTAATGACTCCCCTAATAGTAGTAACACTGTATGACCCAGAGTTAATGACAGCTGAGAGCCACTGATCAACAGCGACATTATAACAGCAATGACATGTTAGAGAATGGGAGTGAAAACCTGCAGACTCACACACACTCTCTCGCTGTGCCACATGTTTCCAGCTGCTGACTGATGATCAAATGTGATTCAGGGGGTTTGTGTCTTTTCCAAAACAGAAACAGTGTGTGTTGTGGAAATGAACTCAGCGAACGTTTCCCAACATTGTAACCTTGAGCCTTGAGTCCATTTTAAAATGAAAAGTGTGAGAAATGTGCGGTGGATGTGGCGTTGTGGGACACAATGCGTCCATTCTTTGCTCCACTGAAGTGCGACATCCTTCCTTTTGTTTTTCCCCCGCAGCCTGTTTTTATGAATGAAGGACAGAGCTGAATAAAGCACCTGCAGCAGCAGCAGAGGGGACGGAGAGGATGAATAAACGAGTGGGAACACACACAGGTGTCTGAGCTCACAAATACACACAGGAACTTCAGTCTGACTGTCACACGCACACACACACACTCCCCTTCATGACAACTGCTGCTCAGTACTTCCAAAATACAGCTACTGTTATTATGAGTCCTGTTGCTGTTATGACCTCCACCACTGATATTTGCAAATGTTAGTCTACTTTATGCGAGTGTTTCTGACCGGGACTATACTATGTTTTTATATGTTTTATATGCATTTTCTGCAAAGGCATCAGCACAAACTATATTGAAAATACTCCAATCAAACATTTTGAGCAAGCAGAGGGGAGGTTATCTACATGCAAAAAACTTTTGCTGCTGGTGCTGAATTAAAAAATGAAATAAGGCAAAGACCAGGCAGGAGATTTGCAGCCTGTATTACCAGCACATTGTCATTACAAAGTCATCAAATCCCACCGCTTTGGTGCTTTTGGTGTAAGCATTATGTATGTAGCCCAGTTTTACATGAATTAGACAGAATATCATATCCATGTCCATGAAATCCTTAATTTGTGACAATTAATCAATTATTGCATGAAGCAGCAAAGTCACTGATCTATCATAGCAGACTGAGCCAGACAGCTGCCTGTTGCATAATGCAGGAGAGACACAGACTCTGAAGAAAAACCACATTAGCTTTCCTGCTAAAGTCTCCTCTTATCTAACAATCATGAACACGTTTCATCCTGCAGCTTGTTGAACAAGATCAAAAACAACTTCAGCTTTAGCTGCAGTAACTATAGAGTTGTCAGGGGAATGTAGAGATGTAAAAAGTCTAATATTTCTCTCCCAAATGTGGTGGTATGGACGTATACATGCTATGAAATTGAAATATTTCAGATTGCCTTATTCCAAAGTTGTCAAATTCCACCACTTTTGCAGTGCTTTTGGCGTAAGATCCCGAGCTAAATGGCACCTTTCAGCTAAAAACACAGCCAGACAGAACAGTTTACAGTATTATTACTGTTATGTGCTTTTGCTGCCGAAATATTAGCGTAATTACACATTTGTTTACATCACTGTATCAGCTATATATAAATGTGTAAGGAAAGCAGTATACGTGACAACTTTGTATATGCCCAGAGACGTTTCATTCAAGTACAAAAACACAACGTTCATGTACTGTGTAGGCTTCGGATGTTTGGGGAGGATGGTGGGCGTACGATGCGCAAAAAATGAACACCTGAAGTTTTTGTTTGAGTCCAGACTCCTGTGTGTGGTTTAGGCAACAAAAGCACTTTGGTTAAGGTAATGTAAATTTTGAGATTTTGATTAAACGTTAATATAAAGAAGTAATTAAAAAAATAAGGCTGTAGTCACTACAAGTGAATACTGTGTTGCAAGATTTCCATTTTTTGCATTTTTCTCAACATTTTTGTGACTCGCCAGGTACAATAATGAGCAACATTTCCACATGATGTTAATAGAAAATGTTTGATAGAACAGATAGAACATATTTGCTCTCTCAATTAAGTTATATATAAACATAATTTTCAGGAGACAGGGCCGGAGTAGAGGTTCTTAGACACATTCCACTCCTGACTGCGGTTTTCTAGAAACTATTAGGAAATTACAAAGCTTATTACATAAGTGTTTCCTTTTAACGACAGGATTGTCTGCTTGTTGTTTGTCAGTCAAGTGTGATGTCTCTGTGGCCGACTGTCTCATCTGAGAGAGAAGAATGTGCAACAGGGTGGTGTCTAAGTGCAGGGCCACACATACACGTGTCTGCGGGTAAATAAAGTGTAAACAGTAAACAGCAGCCGGTATCAGCCACTGAGCCACGGCGTCCTCTCTCACATGCTGCGAGGATTTGAACCAGCAACCGCTGTTGTTTACATTTCTCTGTCTGTGTCCATCGCTCACAGACACTGAGTCATCCACACATGGGAATGCCCTCTATCTGTGTGTGTGTGTATGTGTGCCCTTTAGCATGCAATAATTATCAAATAATTTCCCCATGCGTGGGTGCAGCTATGTGGGTGCTGTACATCCCTCAGCGCGCACGCGTGTGTGTGTGTGTGTGTGTGTGTGTGTGTGTGTGTGTGTGTGTGTGTGTGTGAGTCATTAATAGCCAGACATGCATGCGGTGAGTCAGCCCGTCTGACAGCTGATATGGAGAGCCACAGGCTGCTGGTATCAAGAGGGCTTTCCCTGACAGCCACACCTGGAAATACAGAGAGTGGAGCTGTAGCCGCCAGCAGGAGGACTACAAGTCAAGAAAACACAGAAACAGAAAGTTAATGACTCTTTATTTTCTTTGTCTGTCTCAACATGACCTCCCTGAGATTCAATCCTAAAAAAAACATCTATGTCTTCAGCCACCACAGTAAATATTCAACAGTGTCTTCTGTTTGGGGCTGAGCAGGTTTTATATCGTGGGTTCAATCAGCAACCATCACCAACAAACAGACCCAAACACACAACTCCTCAAATACAGCAGCTTTGTCAATGTACCTACACATCAAATTATGACATGTCTGTGTCTGTATTTCTATGTATTTCAAAGTTTAGAGTTCTTTAATGTCACAGAACAGCCTGTTCTCACTCCTTTGGCTTGGGAGCCAGAATATAACAAAGTGTTGTAATAAAATGTATATGCTTGGCAAGAGTGTAAATAAATATGAATAAACAGAGGTGTGAAGAGTTTAGTTTTTAAAGAAAGGTAAAGTGAAATGTAAGATAAAGTGACAGGGACGTGTCATGATGAGCTCAGCAGTTCAACAGTCTTGCAGTCTGTGGGATGAAGCTGTCCTTTTGTCTTGTGCTGCTGCACCAGATGCTGCGATATCGTCTGCCACATGAGCGCAGGCGAAAGGCTGGGATAATCAATAGTTCAATATCTACATCTCATGGACTCAAACGTCCATGGTTAGATTCAGAAAAGTGCGCTCTGTTCGCTGATAAAATGGCGGTATTTTACGAGTTGAGAGGAAAAACAGACTGGGTATCCAGAGGATGAAGCCTCACCCCTTCACTTTTCATCTAATGCCATCAAGTCAAAATTCTAAAATATATTTCATAAAACAAAATATTCTGTCCTTACGTTTAGGTTCCCTGTTATAAATTAATTAATAAATTAAATAAATTGTAATTAAGATGTAAATTCAAATTTAAAAGTTCAATTTGACACCAAACACAAGAGAAGTGTTGTTTGAATTAATCAACATGCCTGTGTGTGTGTGTGTGTGTGTGTGTGTGTGTCACATGTATCTGTGTAACAGCGGTGAGTTATGTGCGTCTCTGCTGCGTCGTGTGTCAGCGTGTGTCCTTGGCAGGAGATGAGTTGTGGGGAAAAGGGGGGATTTCAACCCAATCCTGCTCATGACTGGCAACCTTTAAATCACTCAGCACTTTGGCCCCTGGGGGTCATGGCAAAATCAGGGCTGCCAGATTAGATGAAAACCCACTCTCTCTATCCGTCCCTCTTTCCCAGTGTCTGATTAGACACAGAGGGGTCAGAGGGACGGAGGAGGGGACAGAGGACACTGAGAGAGGGATGGAGAGATGAAGAAAAAGTCACGAAAGAGCACTGGGTGATGGGAGAAAAGAAAAGCAGAGAAAATGGATAAAGAGTAAAGAAAGGGAGGTCATAAGATAGAAAAGGTAATAGAAGGATGAAGGAGGGAAGAAGAGAGAAAGGAATAAATAAGATGGTGGAAATATGACAGAGGGGGATAGAGAGTGAGAGAGGAAGAGGAGGGGTAGAGAAGACTGTTGGAAGACTGATTACAGAAGAGAAGGACAGTCAAACACACACACACACACACACACACACACACACACACAGGTGATGATTGTCACTGTGGTTATATGAGAATTTGAAATGTCCTCTCATATGATTAATATAGTGATTTTTAAACACCTTTTGCACATGGCGAAGAACAGGCTTCATCAAAATAATCAGGTCAAAATGTGCATGTTTTCCTTTTAAGTTCCTTTTAAATGAGAGAGTTAACCTGAAACATTTGGCGTGTATCTGGAATTTGTGGAAGATGTGTGACTGTGTCTGACGCATCCACCTGTACAGCCACAGGAAAAAGGTGTGGAGAGTTTTGACGTGCACGGCTGTGTTATGATCTTTTTCCTTTTTGAAAGAGATGAATAAATATGAGGCGCTGATGACATAATCATTTATGTTATTGGTAATTATTTGAGGCGCGTCAGCCTCTCAGTGTGTCTGAACTTTGTTTTTCTTTTCATTAAAACCAAATGAACTTCACAGCGCTGATTAATGGGGGGGTGAAAAGGGAAATCAGCACAAACGTGATAATTAGCAGCTTGAGAAAGTCGAGTGAGGACAAACTTTGTTGCAGATGTTGAACTGTAACACTGAAACCGGCAGTTTGTCTGTTGTGTTTGTACGGTTATATAGAAAATGTGTGTTGTGTGTCCCGAGGGCCTCGCCTGTCATCTCTCTGTGATTGGGTTGGTTTCTGGGAACAACCGCTGGCTAACGATTTAAATGAGTGTGCATGTGTGTGTGTTTGTGTGTGTTTGCAAGTATTAAATGTTGGCTCGCATCTTTCATGTCTGGGTCAGCTCGGTATGTATAGACCGTTTTTGCATCCGTAATGTTTACCTGTATGCGTGTAGCGTGCAACGACTTGTCTCCTTATGCGATAGACCTGCGCTCTGATTGGCCGGTGGAACATCAACATGTTTACAAAATAAAAGTCAGTCAGCTAACCATTTCCTTCAGCGCTGTCTGCTCTGATTGTGTGAGCGTGTGTGAAAACAGCCGGCAGACACAAACATCCCGTGTAAGGTCAAGCCGTCGCTCTCATGACACTGTGGGAATTCACACTCTGACATTTGACCTGAAACCACAACATATGACTCACTGAGAAAGATTTAAAGTATATTCCTTTACTTATTTCCTTTCATGTGATGTAACATCCCCTGTGGCAGCCATGTTGGAGATCTTTATCTGTCCGCTCTGACTGTGAACAGATCATTTCATTTCTCGGCCACTGAATTTTTTTGTGTACATTTTAACTTCTCTACCCTAACTGCTGCTCACAGCCTAAAGCTTATTTATTCTTAATACATAAACCTTTAAAAACAAGTCACAATGTATAGTTTTATTTCTAAGAAAAACAAAAAGACTCAGTAATTTCCTAACACTTGACTCAAACTGTATTAAATACTGCATCATACAATATTTTTTGAAGGTGGTTCATATTTGACCACCTATGTGCTTAACACAGGTGCAGCTAATCAGACTGATGTCATCAGATACCCACATCACCACAGCTGGCACAGCACATTTTTAGGCCATAAAGTAAATTCATTTGCATTTATTCGATTCCCAATTAAGACAGTCTGGTAAGAATAGCTTTACCTTGTTGACTACAAAACAGTTATGAAATGCAAAAAAAAGAAAAAGAAAAAGAATTTTAAACAGGCTGTTAAAATTGTGATTATTGCAGTTACCCGAAGAAATTCAGACTTTAATTGCAATTGAAAAAAAAGGAAACATTTGCTAGCCCTAATACGCATATATTAGTGTTGTCAAAAATCCCAATTTATGCATAAATATCTATTTTGAACATTTAAAACAGTTTCAATCCTCATTTTCAGCAGTATCAGTGTAATCTTTCTAACCTAGTTTTAGAAATTCCAATATTGTGACAAAAATACGAAAACATCGGTAGCTAGGTAGGTAGGTTTTTGGTAAAACTTTATTTTTTTTGAAAAAGAATAAAACTACTTAGAAAAAAAAATAAGACTAACTACCTTAACTGTTAAATTTATTAGTTAATAAGTTGTCTCAGCTAAATGAGATCAATGTATTTCAATGTTTTTATGTGATGCACTTTGTAAATCGTTTTTGAATAATGCTACAGAGATGGAACTGATTAGTATTATAAGTGCTGGATGCAGCTTAATTTGAGTAGATTTTAGACATATGCATGGTATCTATATGGTGGAGAAAAAAGGGGATGATGGGAACCAGAGTTAGGGATGACATCTGACATGTGAGGTCATGAGTTAAATCAAACTTGTGATGCTGTGGTGAAACCGTGTGAGAGCCCACTGATGACTGCTGTCAGTTGAGTAACTGAGAATTGTTTCCTCATAATTAACATGACATCATTTCACTGCCGTCTTCTGCAGGACGTGTTGTTTAACATTTCAGTTTATGTTTCTGCAGGTTCACCAGGTCCATGTCATGTGATTTGGTGGGCTGACATGCTGATACATTTGGGGACACAAAAGAGAAGTGACACAGGAGATGCAGGACAAACTGTAACAGGATCTGCTCAGTGCAGACGGGACTTAACTGTATGACAGCAGGCATAAAAACACAAACAGTCCATATTTACAACTGTCGGTTGTTCCTTGTGCACAATAAGTGTGGTCATCATATGTGGAAGATAAGCTTACGTGAATGTCACATGCTGTCGTTTAGTTACTGAGAACTTAAAACACCTATTTGCATTGAACCCTCCAAGACTTGGACTCGATTCCAGTTCAGAATCTGATGGTTTTTCACTCAAATTGATAAAAATCAAAGAGAACATGACTTTGAGTGAAACATATTGAACTTCATGCAGAAAGTAAAATACGAACAAATTTGCTCTTAGTTTTGCTTTTATCCATTATCGATTATTATTATGTTAGTACCTGTATTGATTTATGGAATTCACCAATGTTTATTTTCTTTTATTTTTGTATTCATTTGTCAGGTGCTACCAAGGTTGTACCAAGTTGATAAAATCTACAAAAATGCTGATAACAAACAAAAGCAAGAACAGATTTTGATAAGAACATTTGTCGCATCTGGAGTTGACTTTAATACTTTTTCTCTTAACAGAAAACTTAAAAAAAAACCTAAAAAATATTTAAGATAATGTTGTTGTCAGTCCTAGCGTCTCGTAACTTCACTTGGACTTTAACCTTTTTCAGTGTAATGACTTGATTTTCTCCACTAGGCACAAAATTCCAAAACTTTCCAAATTTTCCAGACAGTGAATACAGTAGCATACTAGGACACACCAGATCATTTTGCTTCATTAATTTTGCATTTTGCTGCTTGATTTCAAATTAATTAAAAAAAGAAGAAGAAGTTAGAAACTAAACCTTTCTCTTATCAGGATGAGGGTTTGAACTTGATGGTAATTTGAACTTGTTTGAAGCATAACCTTTTCCTGCAGTGTCTTAGTTTCTGTTTTTGATGTGGAGGATTACACACATCTACACACACACACACATGTAAACACAGGTAAACTGAGTGCTGTACATACACACACATACACACACAAACAAAGGTAAGCTGAGCGTGGTCATAGTATATCAGTAGAGAACACCCACACAGTGACCTCCGACCCCATCTAGAGGAACTAGACCCCTCACTGTGAACATGTTTAAGGTGACACTGTGTCAAGTGTAAGTACAGCCCACTCACTCACACACAAACACACACACACACACGTTCTCAACAACACATTCTCATCCCAACTCATCAAATGTTACCACTTTGTTCGTGAATCATGAAAATATGAAAGTCCAGTTTGTTTGTTTCATCCACACCCCCTCCCGCCTGCCCTGTGAGGACTTCTGTGCTGCATTTTACGAGATGAGTGAGAACGGGCTGAGCTGGAAGGGGACAGTTAGGTGAAAAACATTTTGTCATGAAGTTTTATGTGGGTATCTGAATGACGACAGTGTGTGTGTGTGTGTGTGAGTGAGTGACTGCAGGAAGCCGATCAGTCAGTAGAGTTGAAGGTAAACGGTATTTAGTCTTTCCGAGCCCTGTAGTCATGACGCTTTGATGTGAGGATGGAAATGTGTGTGTGTGTGTGTGTGTGTGTGTGTGTGTGTGTGTGTGTGTGTAGAGAGAGAGAGATAGAAAATGGGTAGGGGACTTTGTGTGTGTGTGTGTGTGTGTGTGTGTGTGCGTGTGTATCAGAGTGTGTGTGTCTATGTCACTGGAAGACAACACCACCAATTTGGCCTCCAGGTGTGCCCACTGATTTTGGGACAGACGCCAACTTCAAACGGACCTTCGTCCTCGTCCCCTGATGGATGAAAGGACGAAGCAGAGAGACACAACACAGACAGACGGAGAGAGAGTGGGGGTGGTGGATCACTTGTGAAGGGGGGGGGGGTGTTATTGAAAGAAACAAGAGAGGAAGGAAAGACAAAAGGAAGTAAAGATTTAAAAAATAAAGACAGGAGGACAAAAGAATCCTGGATGGCCATCACAAAATGATGCGTGAAGGAAGTGTGTTTTTTTTTATTCTGTTATTTTTTCAAACAAAGAATGACAAGGACAGAAAGATGAAGTTAATATGTGCAGTAAAATAAAAACATCTCCAGCTTTTCCGGAGTTTCCTCCTGGTTTTCATCGATGAATGGTTCCTGGCCAGGTGTCTCTGTGAGACCTACGCTAACAGGTGGAGTGAAGATCATAACCAGCGTCTCTGTCCTGATGCTCTTTGGACTATTTGTTTCATAAATCTTCATCTTTGTGAACATCATCTGTTTTCATATCACTCCGATGATTGACTGTCAGGAAGTGATGTGCAGGTTAACCCCCTAATGTCTAGAAAATATATAAATGTAACAACTTGAAGCAGTCTCAGTTGTCAGAGGTCTGTAGTCTCCAACAATGAATCTCTGACTTTCAGCGAGTCTGCAAAGTTTTCTTTACATGAAGACACCTGAACCAGTTCCACTTAATGATGAAGACCAGGAGACAAAACGCTAAAAGTTTCTATCTCAAGGAAAGCTCATAAAAAAGCTGATTAATCAAGATTATTTAGTCACATGAAGTGACTTCACAGTAAGGAAGGACTTTTAATAGATACGTTTTTTATTTATTTGCAAAGATTTTAAATTTAATTTATTTAAAGTTAACAAACAAACTAAAAAAAATATTTCGTCTTCATGATCCAGTTGCATGCTGGGCTAACTCACTGGGATACAGGAAGAGCAAAATAAGAAAATCAGTCTTATTTATGTTCATATTCTCCTTTTCCATGCCCGTCCCCTGACTTGCACTACATGTCTTTCAGTTATAAAGAACAGTGATTGTCAGATGCGACTTGCTTGAGCAGTCCCTATCTGTATAGTCTTACAGATAAGTTTGTCAAATGTTTCAGAAAAATGAAAAAATGAAGAAGATAATGTGTTTGAACTGAAGTTTAAGATCTTCAGAAGTGGACAAACACAGTTGAAAAAGACAGACAAGACACAGAAACTCACCCCCGCACAGTCCTCAGCAGGGGTGAGTTAAACTCTGCTCCATGTTTGGGTGTGGAAGCTGCATTAATGTCAGATTAATCCTCAGGATCGCAAACTATACACTGTGTGTTTTCGTCAGAACAGCAGGTAGACTCCCCTTTGTTGCAATAGTACACTTAACAGCATCCATCTGAAAACACAAACAAACCTTTGAGCAGCCCATGCATCGCTGCCCGTCTTCATACCAGTGTCTGTAATCCTGTCAGTTCCTCTGAAGGATCAGAATAACAGGGGAAACCCAACATTTAGAGCACCTTAAAAAAGTCACCAAAACACACACGTTTCCTTTTAAAGCTCTCTGTGTGGTTTCATGTTGGATAAAAAAGATTTCTTTCCCCCAAACAGGCAAAACCTTAAACTGCCTCCTACTTTCTACTGAGTGTGGGCACACCTGTGTCCAGTTAACACTCGTCACAGCGTGCTGCACTCACAGTGGTCTGGATAAAAGGCCGTTAGTGAGAGTCACAAATCATCATTAGTTAGATCTTTATTTTAAACATGCCATATGTAATAGGGAACAAAATAAAATGTAAGTAAGAAAAAAAACACAAGAATGCCCATCTGACATATTTAGCTTAACAAACGTAAGTATTTCATGTCTGAATTTATATAATTATATAAACTTAGATAAAAGAAATGTTAATTTTAAACATGAATATTTCCAGTTTCTGCCCCAATATTCCCCATATACACCTTGATCTAATAAAAAAGAATTGTGTTTTTACTGGATCCATTTGTGTCTTGCTCCATCGCAAAAAAAACAACTCAAATACCGACATTTGGTCAGTAGCCCACAGCATCAGACACCGACGCACACGGGCAGCTTTTAGCAGCAGTCTGAAACACATTAGGCATCAGCATTTTTTAATGCTCCAAGCAACTGCTGTAGTATGATAAGTGAGAATATCTGCATAACATGGGTGAAAGGAACTTCTCAAAACTTTCACCTTTTTCCGTGTTAAACCAAATGTTAAATCAGTGTTTGTTTGAACACAAATCTAAGGGGTAGTGTCCACCAAAGCATTTATTTCCAGCTGAAAGCACCATGTGCTCATCAAGAAACGCCTGCTGGGAGCATTTGGGACCGTCAGCAAACATAGACCTTGGCACAGGTGGTTAAATTTAGGGGAAGGAGGGACATGGTAAAGTGTAGATGACAAAATTTCATATTCAGATGATTCGAAGTCTGTTGTTTGTGAGACCCATCCACCGCATGAGACTCCTACCCGCCCTATAGGTGCCCTTGTGCTCCTTACATTACGTCATTACCGGCAGCATTTCAACCTTACCACCACATTTCATGTGCAAGTGACCAGTTCCGGGCGTATGAAAGGTACTTTTAGGCGTCACTCAGTGACAAAGTAGTGCTATTTTTCAAGTCTGGAATAAGAACAGGCTGAAATTTTAGTACAAGAAACAATTCAATAAATGGATGTCTATTTTTCATTTTATTTTTTAAAATATTGGCCATTGTGAGTTTCATTCTTGATGTCAGCCACTGATGGATCATAACATGTCTTGTTTACTCTTTTTTCATGTCCTCTTGAGTGTTGTGTTAAGATTTCTTGAAGCTGAAGTGTCTGATGTACTGCATGCTCTGTTGCTGTGGATGCAGAGCTGCTTTCTCTGCATGCTCGAAGATTTCCCCCTAATGATGAACGTCACTCAGACTATAAGGGACAAAAGGCTGGATATATTTAAACCCATTTCTGCAGCCAAACATAACCACAGGAAAATGGAAAGTACACTTAACAGGCCAAGAAAAAAATTAAGAGTAATTGTTTTTAAAGTAAATTTCTCCATCAGATTTAGGTTTCTTTTTTTCACTTACTGCTTGTGTGATGACACCGATCACCCAAACGTTGTTTTGGCAATGGAGCGAGTCTGCGGTCTCGTTTGGAAACATAAAGATGCCAGTCGGACAAGGTTTAAAAATTGCATTTTTCTGTGACCTCAGCTCCGCAGCCGACTGTCTAGCTGCCTCTCCTTTCCCTATCAAAACCACCGTCTGCTTCCAACCTGGGCAACAATGAGGACTAATCACAGTTAATGCCACGAGATGAGTCACTGTCAGACAGACACAATCGAAAGCAAGAGGGATTTTAGCACTAATAGCTTGCTCCTCAGCCTCCACACACACACACACACACACACACACACACACACACACACACAGTGGATAGAGATGGAAAGAGCAAGAACAGACAACACACACGTTAACACACCCTGAGTAGGTGTGCGTTGCCATTACAAACAAAACAGAGAAAAACAGAGTCAGACAGACAGACAGGGACAGGACTGAATACACAAACAAACCACACACTGAGCAGGTAGCAGTCCTTCGTCAGGGCCGGTGCACATTTCACCGCCCAGAAACGCAAGGTGCGTCAGACATCGACTCTACTTGCACCTGTTGTTGCTTAGCAACCACATTCTGCTAAACGTAACATACGATAACAGAGCCTACTCCCCAGAAATCCTAAATTTGGAGCCGATCATGATGTTGTTGTTGTTTTATGAATTAAAAATTCCGTTTGTGCGGCAAATGTAATAGCCCTGTACCAAAATGATAAACTTCTCTTCCATATTTACCACAAACTGTTATTTACGGAACAAAGAAAAGATATCTGCTGGCTGTGAAGGTTATTCCAACCCATTCTCCCTGAAAATCATCAAAGGCATTCACTCCGTCACTGTTTTTGGCGACCCTGAAACAGTTAAAACAATGCTCAAGTCAAATCAGGTTTGTTGCAACTTTAGTAAACTGTTTCTATGTTTTACCAATCACCTTCTCATTTGCAAAACAAAATCCACTTCTGAAGACTGTTCTCAGTCCATGTCTAAAAAACATCAATCATGACATCAACACGTGTTAATACTTGTGGGTCTGACTTTGTGTGTGGTAAACACATCTCATTAAACTGAACCATCTTTTACTGAACACTTCAAACTAACTTGATGAAGAGACTTAAGTGTGAGTGAAACTCCACTATGGATTTAAATAAGTGGATAAGCAGCCCCAAATCTTTATATAAGAGTTGATTATCCAGGATTGGAAGTGATAATTTCTGCAACACTTAACAACATAAATTACAACTTAAATCATCACTGTAACATAAAGGCTGCAGCAGCAGTGACGTGAAATGAACAGTGAGATGACATTCGTATCTCTTTATGTTAGTAAACACACTATAGTATACATGCAGGGTCATTTTTTATGCAGAATAATCAGTCAGTTTACGTTGTTAGTTGTTAAAGGGATAAAATGAAGAAAAAAAATGAATGAAAAAAAAAACTCTTTACATTTACAGATATGTGAAGCTGCCAGTGTTACATATTCCATGTTAGGAGGAGGTTTCACTTCTCAAAACCTCTCAAAAACTATTACGCAAATAAACCGTGTGCACTCAATCAGTATTTTTTTCCCATACAAAGCTTTACATTAAAAAAAAAGAAACAAAAGCCATCAAGCACTGAATATTTTTAATGCTCTGAGGCATAAATAAAATATGAAAACGTGATACTAAATACTGCCTAATCTGCTTTAAGATGTCACAAGTTGGAATCTGACAAAAAACACACCCGTAAACATGATGAAACATCACCTCATATAGTAAAACTCCTAAAAGAGCCATGGTTATAGCGGGAGAGATCATCACATCTGTATGAAGAAGCGGGAAGGAGAAACCATCACCAAGAAAAGGTTTCAGATTTAGATTGAAGTGACAAACTGTTGTCACCAACCAAACAACAACATTAAAATTTTAATCTCGCCGTTACTCTCACTGGAAACAATTACACGTTCTTCAAACAACATTTTTCTCTCTGATTTATAGACAAAATCAGCCACAGAAAAGCCAGCGCAAATTTATAGTAATTATAACAAATGTACATCTCTCTTCTCTTCTATGACACACACACACACACACACACACTTCCTCTTTGTCCTACAGAATTAGAAGCTTCCTCTTCCCTCTATCCATCTCTATTAATTATGTCTGTTTTCGACCACAGCTGACGACTAAGCGCAGCATCAATTTTCAGCACGCGACACATCAAAAACGCACCAAGTCCTTCGTCGTCATGGTGGCTCCCCGCCCTCTTCACCATGTCTACGATATGCAGCCTTTTCTTTTTGATGTCCTCGACCACTTTCATTCGATTCACTTCCAGCTTTTATGTGTTACACTGGTGGTTTATTCCTGCAAGTATAATGTTTCCAAAAGTGTTTGCGAGTGTTCATAGTCTATAAGATGACATTATAATGACAACATTTTATACAGTATTTATATGCAAAACATATACTGTAGGCTACATGCCCATTCTGTGTTTTACACCTTCTACTATTGTTCAGCTTTATTTCTAATCGAGGGAGATAAGGGCAGAATTTAACTCTTCATCACAGATTGTTGAGGAAACAGGAGAAACTATTCTGGTTGGATTAGAGCTGGTAAGTAAAAGCATAACCAAAATTAAAGACAACCTGAAACAAACACACCCTTAATGAGACACACACACACACACACACACACACACACACAAACACAGAGAGAGGCGAGGTTGATGTTGCCGTCATAGATCATGTGCAACAATCACTTACAGCAGAGTGAAGCCCACACAGTCAGAAAAACCACAGACAAACACATGTCTGCACACACACACACACACACACACACACACACACACACGGTATCACACCCATTACCTGATCTACACACAAACACACACATCTACAAACACAAAACAATTCTGCACACATGCACAGAACACACAGTTCAGGCAGTTCACAACAGAAAAGTGTGTGCACGCACACATATATACAAACACACACACACACACACACACACACACACACACACAAAGGAACACTTGCACACACCATAATGTGTGGGTGCAACTCACTGGTTTTAAAAAGAGCTCTTTTGGGGAAAATAAAGCTAATTTACAAGAAATTGGAAAACAACCCCAAACCACAGCTGATCACTTCTCCCAGATGTTTCAGTCGGCTAATGTTAAAAAATAAATACTGAGCCTCAAGTGAGAAAAAAAGAGTCCTGTTTATCCCAAATTTTACCTTCTTACATTTATAGAAAATATATTTTCCACACAGGGACATATTCCTCAGTATTGAACCAGATATGTGTTTTAATAACGTGTTATAAATCAATTCTGGACTTAAATGATTCGGTAAATAACCATCATATATCTACTTAATGTATCCACTGCTGCACCTTTTTACAGAATGGGTGTGTTGGGAACAAAACATGTGTCACAGCAGCAGCAACTCATCTTTTCCATTTACACATGACTAATGTCCTTGAAACAATAATTCTGGACAAATCTGTCTTATTTTCTGACCTGGGAAGTCTTCTTATCTATCTTAACTAGTTCACAAGAAGAGCGATCTAAGGTGAAGAAATATCCAGTTTGCTTTAGCGGAATGCAACAGAGCAAAACTAAAAGCGTAATGAGAACTACAAGAGCGTTCTCATACTGACCTCATCAAATAGTGCTGCTTTATCAGTGCTTTTAGCGTTAAGTGCACTAAAAGGCTCATTTCTTTTTTCAAAGCTGCAACATGTGACAAATTGGGATGACAACATGTTGGTGCTACAATACTAGCATTTATTGACTTATTGTGAAATAAGATGCAAGTGTAAGTATGTTGTGTAAAGGGTTTATTTACTGAATCCTTGCAACCATAGGGTCCTTAATGTGATGAGGCAGCGATCAGACTGTTGGGTTTGACCATGGTTTTACAGTAACGAGTATTTTTCTTCACTTGTAGTCAGGCCAGCACCAGACACTTGCAGTGGATGTAAGCTGCAACAGTGATATGGTGTAGTCAATACAAAACTGAACAGGAAAATTTGTGCAGGTTGAAAACTATGTGGGCGGCAGCATTCTGGACCAGAGGTCTCGTGGCAGACCCACTGAGTCCAGAAAGACGGGAGTTGCATAAAAATTCTCATTCTATCTACAGGAGTTGGCTACATCTTGCTTAGATTAACATTTTATTGTCCAGGGTCACAACCAGACTCACCAAATACACCCCTTTTATCGGTGAACATACCACATCAAAATATAACATACTAGGTATCCTTCTGTAAGCGTTTTAACCTTTAGGGATGGCCTGACAATCTAAACTTGTTGCATGCATTGTGTCTTTTCAAAATAAACTTGTGTTTTCACACATAACGTACAGTTTCTGCTTGATACATGAATGAGTTAGTAATGAGTTAGTAATAAGGGTAAAAAACTTTGTTTTGGGTTTCTTTTCTTAAGTTTAGGCAACAAAAGCACAAGGTTTAATCTAGAAAAAAAACATGTTCTGGCTTGAAATATACAGTTCGTAATAACATAATGTAAAGTCACGTGACACTGGCGTAGCATACTACTCCACTGCTTTTCATATGGGAAAGGAACAGCAGGTTTCTGGGTTAAAATCCAGAGTTTCAATGAATCATCCACCTCCAGCTCGCCCTATACAGACTTCTTTTTTACTCTTTGTACTAAAGCAGTTGCTGAGCAGCATCACAAACTGCTACCATGCACTGTGTATCATACTACCACAAAGAGAAAGACAAAATTATAGTATTTGACAAGTTGGTAGTCAGAATAAGCAGCACATCCAGGTTCAATGATTTGCAAGTCTGCAGCACTACAGTGGTCTGTGGTGATCAGCAGATCTTGGCACAGGCATTAATTTGCCCGAAAAAATACAAACTCAGTCTTCTGTAGGTCCATCTTCAGGTGGTGCCTCAATATACACCTTGCCAGGTACGCAGTGATGTGTGCATCTTTCTGAGTATCACAGAAAGAGAATAGTCTGGTGTCATCAGCATAGCAGCAGTCAGAAAAGCCATGCAAGTGAATGACAGAAAAAAGACGTGTTCAGAGGCTCAGACAAATGTGTGAGTTTTGTCTGTTACAGATTCCTTGTTTGACCATTTCCAGTAAACATAAGCACATTTCTCAGGTCATATCTGTTGTCTACTTGCATATATCTGACCGGTCGTGTCTATCACCTGACTTGTGTCTGGGCAGTGTGATAGCAGCGTGAGTCAGACGGTTAGACAGATGGACATGTGGAAGTAACTGACCTGAATCCATGAAGGGACTTTCCACATCTTTTCTTCCTCCCTCACTTCTTCCTCCTTCTCCCCAAAAAAAGTATTCTGCTTTTTTTTTTCTCTCAGACAGGGAAGAGTGAGAGGAAAGTTAGGAGAAGTTCTGTCGCTGGGACAGATAGAGATGAAGGTTGAGAGTTTTCCATGACTTGTTTTTATTGTCTAAAAATGTTTCCAGTTCTTAAGTGATTATTTTTTTTCCATCTGGAAACAATCTAACAAAATGCAAAAAGTTTATCAAACACATTCCACCGTATTGCTGTTATGACTCATTTGCAAAGTTCCCTACTTTTCCTTGAGCTCCTGAGATGATCTTCAGGCTTATTCATGTGAGTATAAGAAAGCTTTGATTTTCATTGTCTCTGCCAACTCTTTTACATATTTTCCATGGCTATGACGCATATTTAGTGCCATACACAGAGAGGAGAGGGCTTCAGGTTATCTCAGCCGGGGATTTCAAATCAGCAACCATCAAACAAAAATGTTGCAAACCTCCAGTGCCCTCTTACATGGCGTGTTGTTTTACTTTGATATGGATTAGAGTGTACATCATTTATAGCATGTGAGTAACCTTCATACAAAGTAATGAAGGTATAGTAACTAGGATGTGGGGCAGGATTTGAATGAAAAGTGTTGACAATGGAAAATTGGACAACAATGTATCTTTGTGCATCAGCATGTCACGAGGACAAAATGTCCTCACTTTCCAAGATGCCCTCACTTTGAGGTTCTATATTTTAAAGAAGTACATATACATGAATGAACATATACACAGCAACAAACACATCTCGGACTGTCCAATGATGAGTTGTCGTGCAAAAATCTGTTCTGTAAACTGGCTGAAGAAGCTTTGTGACTTTGACGATGTCAGAGAGAGAAAACAGAGGAGCGCTGAGGTTGAATCGAGGAGGCAGCGGTGAGGTGGAGGAAACCACACACACACACTGCTAACACTGATGTGGTGAACACAGAACTCTGTCATCTACCCACACACAGCCATATACACATATACAACCATATATACACACATACAGCCATATATACACACATACAGCCATATATACACATATGCATACAGAACAACGACATCAGTATATGCAGAAACCATAGTCAGGAGTATTCACTTGAGATCAGCTTTGAACTCGTTACTCTTAAAAAAAAGGGAATTTGTTACTCATCAATCTTTTAAGTAATATTATTTTAGTGACCACTCCCTATATCAAATACACTAATCTTTATATTACTTTTCTTCTGTTATATCCCACAAAACTGGTGCCTCTTTTCTCCTCATGTGCTCCTCTGTTAACCTGTTTTCAGCCTGTTCTCATCCTGAATTCGTGATTATACGCTTGGTAGATGGCCGGGGGCACCGGGCGCATCCACATGCAACGTGCACAGGCCGCGTCACTTAGATACGCTGCCGGACGGAACCGGTCCTGGGATGTAAAGAACGGACACAGAGGGATACCTAAAACGTGATATTTAGACACGGAAGTCCACTGCAAAGCTGCATTATGTGACGACTTGGTATGAGAATGCGTTGGAAAGTTATTTTATTACTGTACGACTCTCTTGCCCAACCCTGCTTTCGGTCACAATGAACATGCAAACATCATCACACACATCCTGCAAAACTGAACAGAAAAAATCTCCATCTCATCAGGATAGTTTGTATTAATTATCTGAAAAATGTATTTTTAAAAAATAAAAAACATAGTCTGTCCTTGTGTGGGCGGTGGGGGATTACAGGCTGAAAATGGCCCTGTGATGCCTGTTATTGTGTAACATAAGAGACACATGAGGATAAATGAGACCCTGCACTCGTCTCTTCCTCCCTCCTTAAGTTCTGTATTTTCTCTGAAGTGCGGCTCTTGTCCAGAATAAGACGAGAATGGAAACAGGCCCCATGGACGGACAGACCTCCATTGTTTCTGAACATGTTTGAAATAAAGGACAACAGCCTCCTGGGACCAACAGCACATGGAAACAAAGTCACAGCACAGTCCTGACAGCCTGTCTGTCTGTCTCTTTTTCTGTCTGGTGTCTCTGTGTCTTTCTTCTTATTCTGTTCCTTAAATCTTTTACTTCTTTTAATATCTATTAATTCACTGTTTCTACACGATCTTTGTTTTATTCTCTACATTCATTTCTTTTGTGTGTTATATCCAAGAGATCTCATATTTCTTGTATTTAGAATTTTATTTTAGGCACAGAAAACAATCAAAGTGGTGCAGACCTGTTGTACGAGTCATGTTCAGCTTGGCCTGAGACTTACAATACATAAGAAGTTAAATTATGATATCAAACTCAACAAAAATTAATCAGTTATTTATTTCCTTTTCTTTGTTTTTGTTAATGACGTCAAACACTTTCAAGTTCTTGTGCATTATTTTATAACATTTCTTTAAATTGATGATGATAACTTTATATATATAGCTCCTTTAAAAACAGTCAATGATTATGATGATAGTGATGACGATGGTGATGATGATAATAATAATAAAAACTCTAGTTATATAGCACCTTTAAAAACAGTCGATGATGATGAAGATGATGATGATGATGATGATGATGATGAAAACTTTAGCGTGTTTCACATGATAGACAAAGCCTTCTTTTGGCTGACATTATAAGTTTCAATATTTACCTTTCGTTTCTTACTTTAACCTGCATCTTTGAGTTCAATCTCACTGTCAAGGAAGCTCAAGTTTATTCATCTTGCCAAAAAAGTTTGTCTCGAGGCTTCACTTCATAGGAGTTTGTCTCACATATAGACACACATAACAACTTTAAAGAGGTAAAAACCAAACAAACATAAAAACAGACTATACGGAGCGCCCGGTGGCTTAGTTGGTAGAGCAGGCGCCCCATGTACTGAGGTTGTATCCTCGCCGCAGCGGCCACGGGTTCAAGTCTGGCTAAGCCCTTTGCTGCATGTCATCCCCTCTCTCTCTCTCTACCCTATTCACGCTATATCTGTCCTATTAAATAAAGGCAATAAAAGCCCTAAAAATATCTTTTTAAAAAACAGACTCTACAACAAATGTATGCTTAAAAAAAGAAGATGAATGTTAACTGTGGTTTTCTGTGGCATTAAATGTATAAAATCCCCTGTATATATGAAGTTGGACTGTCTTTCAGTGAGGGACTCTTTGCCCTGAGAGACACAGGTGACACAGATCACTTTAATTAAAGCTCTTCCAGGTGTGTCTGTTCCAGGATCCATTCATGCTGCTCACACACACACTGCGGCCTCATCGTTACTCTCATCAGTTTCACCTGAGCTTCACCTCCTCTGACTAAATGCTGCAGCTTCAAAGTGATGCTTTTAAAATGCCAACAATCTGAAATAAAGAGGAAAAAAAGTGGTATGAATGACAATCCAGCAACAGAGCAATAAATGTCAAATTTTAATGCAAACAAAGAAAAAATTACAGACAAAAACGCTGCGAGAGAAGAAATTCAGTTACCACATATTATTCTTGCAGGAAAGACAATGTCTATATAAAATAGTACAAACAAATACACAAAAAAATCCTCACTTGGAGAAAAAAGTTGTTTCTTTGCGCTCCAGCAGCATCTAGCACCACATGCAGTTTAGAAAGTTTGGAACATGAGTGTGAAAAAAGAGGGGTCATCAAAATGTTCTTCAATAAGTTTTTTTTTCTCAGTCAATTAAAGTCAAAGTTTAATGTGTTTATTATAACTGTTATTGTCAGAAACAGATATTTATTTTCTGCTTTATTTATTATCTTCCTTTTCTTTTTGATTATTTCTCTGTTTTTCCACCATTTTTTCAACTTTTTTCTCTCCTCCTTTTTTAATCATTCTCTCTTTCCTTCCTAATGTCATTTTGGTCTAATTCTTTAAATTTGCTCACATGCTGTCTGTCTTTCTGTCTGTATCTCTGTCTGGCTGCATCTCTCTGGGTGGTCTGTGGTCCAGCAGCCTCCTCTTCTCCCTCCGGTGGTGGTGTGAGGGTGTTTTTTTGGGGAGGGGGATAGTGGCAAATGTTGGGTATTGGGGGGCAGTTACTTCCTCACCCGTTCTCCTCCCACTCCCATTTACCCTCCACTTCCTCCCCTCCTGATTGTTCGTGGCCCATAAAGAACGAAACGGGCCCACACACCAGTGCTGATGCTCACATGCCCCCCCACTGATTCTCCAAAAAATAAAAAGTTTAGGGGTTAACCACTGAAACCCAATGACTTCTAACACCCCTGCCTCCGCAACAACACACACACACACAGTGCCACCCCTGCTCAGCTTCGTGTATGTAAACAGCGGTCGCTCAGGGGCGGAATGACAGACAACAAGGCGTGCAGACACACATATATACAGTGCAGTCACATTCACACACACAGAAACATATACACACACACACACACAGACAGACAGACATATACATGCCACACGCAGAGACTGTCCTCAACACCACCATCAAAGATTTACCCGTCGCTTCCTCTCCTCCAAGTCTTCCTTCTCTCTGGTCTGGGAGCCATTTTACCATAAATGGCCTGGTTGTGTTTAAGGGGGATTTTCCCCCTCAGATCTGGCAACCACAACAGCCAGAGAGGCCAAAAGAGGAGAAAGCAGAGAGTGATTGGCATGTGGTGTTCGCAACACTGTTCCTTTATGTCTGTCTTCTAAAATGCAAATTACAAAACATGAGCTGGAGCATTGGCTGGAGCCAATCCCAGCTGTCATCGGGCGGACGGCGGGGTACACCATGGACAGATCGCCAGACTATCGCACGGCCGACACATACAGACAGACAACCTTTAACGCTCACAGTCACGCCTAAGGGCAATTTAGAGTCGCCAATCAACCTGACCGGCATGTCTTCGCTTTGCACCTTGAGCTGAAAATGTGAAAATATTTTAATTTTTACACGCACCCCAAGATATTTTGCTGGTAAAGTGTCTTAGAGGGTCGACCCTTAATTCTGAATATCCAAACTTAACCCCTGTCAAATTCAGAATATTGTCATATTCTGAAT
This sequence comes from Plectropomus leopardus, assembly GCF_008729295.1. Taxonomy (NCBI): domain Eukaryota; kingdom Metazoa; phylum Chordata; class Actinopteri; order Perciformes; family Serranidae; genus Plectropomus; species Plectropomus leopardus. The sequence goes on along the minus strand of NC_056469.1, from coordinate 33,306,694 downwards.
AGTGGAATTTTTGTATTGCAGGTTAAAAACTGTAGTCAGTGTCATATTTGTTTCATATTTTGGGGGGTTTGGGTTTTTTTTTCCTACAAGTGAGTTTTGCCTTCTAAACATAAATCTTTACATGGCATCTTTATGCAAGTTTATGGTAAATACGCTTCATTTGCATGACTTGCTTGAAGCCACTGTTGCAAAAGCAAGTGCCTGACACAGAATTTAATACAGAAGGAGAGCCTAAAACATGAATAAGAGAAACTAGTCTATTGTAATGATGGGAGGGAAGCTGAGCCTAAAGCTTCCATTTTCTATTACTTTTGTGTATTGCTTTTGCACTGAGTATTACTCAGAAAGGTGCAGATATAATCCTATGTCTTGTAATTTGATGCATTGTTTTAACAACTTTAAGTTTTATTCACCTGCTGTAGTCACACTGCATAAATCCACTGTTAATGGGCTGTAAAACTGTATTCATAGAGAACTGCAGAGTTGTGCAAATATTGAATAGTACAACAAGTCCATGCTCTTTGATAGCGCTATTTGTGCTGCTTGCATCAGGACCAAACAATATCCTCCAAGGCTGAAAAATGAACCCGATGCAAAAGCTTAACGACTGAAATGTCGAACTTGAGGCTTGGGTGTCCACAAAGCAATGTTTGTCCATTATTTATAATGCCTATGATATAGAACCACAGATGATGATTTGGGATAAATTGTCTGGTTGGTTTCTTTGTGTAATCCAGTAAAAAATGTTGCAACGTGATTATTTAATAGCTGTTCTGTTTGCTGTGGTTCTTGGGTGATAAGTTTTTTGCTAAACATGCTGTGGTGCTCTGTGAATACAGATGATTGAATTTTAATACCGCTACCAAACTGATGGGAAAGTTACAGTGTCCGGGCCACCTGTCTAATGACGTCAGTGGTCACAGCTGATGAGAACTACGATTAGCAGCAAAATGATTCATGTTGACCAAGCATACGTCTGTAATCTGCGGTGATTATTTCCCAATTCTCTCTGTGTCTCACTCCCACACACACATACACACACACACATTAAGACGCAGAGAGCAGCTGCAGAGAAATGCCTTAATTTGCTTCTCATGGATTAACCAACTTGTGTTTCTATGAATCTTATCACAGCAGCTGATGACTCATTAATGTTATACTCTTCGGTCAGGATTAGCATGAATCTCGCACTTAGCTTGATTAGCGATTAGCAGAGCATCAATGACTCATAAACCAGGGATTAGCACACATTTAGCATTTAGCCCAGTTAGCAAAATTAGCAAAGCATTAGCTGATGCACTATGTAAATGAGGCTGCATTGATTACCAACCCTGGAATGACCATTTTTTAGCATCCCACCAATAAAAAAGTAAGTGAAATCATGCAACATTTAAAGATGAATTTTGAAATGTGTTTGTGAGACGTATTTGCATATTGTTGTTGTGTTGTTGTTGTTTTCTTTGTTGTTTTCTTTCTCAAAAACATGAGAAGAAGAAAATTTGAGAAAATGACCTTTAAATTACAACAATTTTGTGATTATAATTAATATAGTTTTTCACTAGCTGTAAATTTTTCCCTAGCTCTTTCTAAATCTACAAACTTCTTGGAATTTGTGGAACATTTCTTGCCAAGTCGCTAATTGACTTTTTCACATGTTGCTTAAAGAAATTGCACCAATCTTTTTAAGTTTTAAATACTTGTGAAAGGCTTCTGAAAGCTGCATTTGAAAAGAGACACTGATCCAAGGTTGAGCCATTGTCGTTGTTCTTAGAGAGTTAGAACTTCTTTGTCTTCTGCGGCCATCAGTTCTCCATAGGAACAGCAAAAATATGTATATGACAGTGAAAATAACTCTAATGCTCACTGACTGAACGGGAGCAGAAATGCTAGACAGCGCTAACCATGCAGACACTGAGTCACTAACAACTTCTTTAAAAAAACACTTCTGCATTTCTGTGGTTTGAGAAGGATGGAGAGTGTGAGAGAGAAAAAGGCAAAAATACAACTCGGGTTATTTCAGTTTGTGCGCGTGTGAATAACGTCACCAGAAAAGAGTTCCTTCTTTTTCTCACGCAAAAGCAGAGAACCGACCCACTTCCTGTCAAGCAGGAAAGAGTGAAGGGCCCAGACCCACGTTTGTGTAAGCGGGGTCTGAGTGTGTCAACGCTGTAACCCAACTGGTGTTGAGTTTCACACATTGCTGATGTGTCTTCACTTATTTTCAACACGTTGTTGGCCAACCTGCAGCCGCATGCAGCTGCAATCCAACACTTTTCACTTTTGCATAATGTTTGTCAACCACTTCACTTCAGTGCAAAATCACTATAGCCCACTTTTCAGCAAGTTCACCAAAAACCATTACAGAAACTTTACAGTTTGCACCTCATAGGACTGCAGATGCATCAACTGTCGTCATCTAATATTTGCAAGTCAGTAGAACTTTAAGTCACATTCGCCTACATAAAGTCAGACTGCAACCTACCTCATACAGTTAAGTAAAAAAGTTGACAGTTTGTGTTGACTGCCTTTGTTGTAATGGCTCTGTACCTTATATGATGCAGCTGTCCATTTTGCACGTTCCTAAAAGAAATCTCAGTGGCTTTTATGAATAAGTTTGAATTCATAGTTTAGTTGTTTTACATTTCTTCATGTCACAGTGTTTTTGAGACTCTTTAGGTTTTTCCTTATTTGTCTGAACACATTTGTCCATCAAGAAGTTACATGTTTTAAACAGTTCACACACAGGTCGGAACTGAAAGTCACAGCTAAAATGGCACATTTCATTTGCAAGATGCTCTCACACTCACAAAACATTAAAAACACACAATAAATCAACATAACATGTGGTCAAATCACTATATTCTCTTAATCAGTCATAACACAATGTGTCTGTTGTTTGTTGATAGTTATGTAGCTATAGTATTTGCCAAAAAGAGGGAAGAAAGCTGAACACAGCATGAACTGTGCTCTTGTCTCAGACAACAAGCCTTGATGCACCCTGCACTTTTCCTTTTTGGGGGATGCTCTAAACCATTAAAAATGTTCTGTGAATGATTTCTTCTTGGTTTTATTCTTGTGTGTATGTCTCTCTGTGCCCAGCAACTGATATTTAAGACCTACAATGCCTAGGTTAGACAAATATGGAAATTCATTATGGTACACTGTATTTTTACTTCCCCAAACAACCAAAGAACTTCAACTAAGCTCAGAAATACTCAGAAACAAAGTGCTTTAGAGATTCAGAATCATGCATGTAACTTCTATCTGCTGTGAATAGATGTTTGATGATTCATAGTGAGGTTTTTTTTTAATAAAATGACAAAATCAAAGTTCTGATTTTCTTTTTTTTTTTAGTGTTTTTAGTGTTAGTGTTTTTTAGTGTTTTAGTGTGGATAAGTATTCCATATTATAAAGTATAGAGTTTTTTATTGAGTGACATGAAAAACTACCTGAGGTTGTGCCGATTATTTTGAATGTGAAATATTGATGATAGTTTAAAAATGACAATTTTTTCAAGTTAAATGCAAAGATACAGAAAAACTGATTGCTATAATGATGGGCCTTAGAGGGTTAATCAAATAGAGTTCTGGGTCTTTATATGAGATCTGTCTTAACTGTGGAGTTGTCACTTGTCAAGCAGAGCCAAGCTCTTTATAATAATATCAGATCAAGAATGAAAGTGATACACATACTTTTTGGTGACACTGACAGTTTATATTGTTATTATTTCTACATCAATAAAAGAGGCCAAAGAGCTCTTGAATCTAATGTTTTATTACATATAGATTTTTCACAGCAGGAAACACATTTGGGGACATTAAGTCACAGGGACAGTTATTTAAAATGAATGTGCTTCATTTACATTTTGGTGTTGTTTGGATAATATCATAAAACTGAAAATGTTGACTGTTGAATGTAAGAAAATAAAAATCATTTTTGCAAAAAGGAATGTTGTTTTCTAAATCAGAGACGATGTTGTGTGACTTTCTCTTCTCTTTTTTCGGTTCTGATCAGAACTGACGTGTCGAGTTCTGTCATATGGATCTCATTGTGATAACCGTGTGGTTGACCAGACCAATCACTGCTGCACTTTCATTGTTCCTCTGACTGTTTACTGACCACACTGCCACGCACACTGACTGCTCGATGTATATGTTCAGTCTCCTGTCTGTTTGATGCTCTGCACTGTCATTTTGTTCAGGCTGTGGGGTCCTGTCGCCCTGCAGTTCGTGCTGCTGTCGTCCGCCTGCACAGTTCATGTAACTCTGAGTAGACTGCATCCACGAATCATGAGATTGGGTCTCACAGAGCCACTCAGAACAATACAGCCAAACAGCTACAGAAAACTGCGGCTTTGGGGTCTTCTACAGTTTTGCCAGTGGGGAGGACATATGGGTATCATGTGGGCAAAAAAAATGAAGTCCCCCTCCTCTAAAACGTGTGTTGTGCTCATTGTTCCTTCACTTGGAACAATGAGCACTTCCTCTCCCACCAGCCTACTCTATCTCTTTCTACTTAAATTACAAAGTTATCTGCCACACATCATGCGCAAGTGATAAAATCATGTGGCATTTCATGTACACGCAAATGGTGCCTTTTGATAGAACTCACTCACTCAAAAACACTGACAATGCAATGCTGATTTAGTCAGAGTCTGTAGGAAGACTCTATAATGAGAACAGGCTTGATAAACAAAGAGAAGGGCTGAGTGAATCCTCCACAGCTCTACAATTAAATGAGATGTTACACTATAAATTCGGTGGTTATAAAGGTTGCGGTGATTAATCAAAATTGAAAAGTCAGGTAGAATCCACAGGGAAATAACTGAATTCACATTAATTGTTGTGATTGCCACAACCTGGAGGAGCTGAACTTTATTCTTGTATTCCTGAATTTTTGAGAGTATGATTAACTATAGAGTAAATCAGCTCAATTAATGGGCATTATTCATCCACCAGTTTACCAGTCTGTTGTTCCACCAGTGAAAATGTGTCTGAATGGGTGTGAAGGGTCAGTTCAGTCAGAAAAAACAACACTTCTCAGCTTGAACTCTTCCCTGGTTAAATGAAGCTCACAATAAGCCAAACATGACCCTGTTGTTGACAATATTAATGAACCGTCTGTTCTCTTTATTCCTCTTTTACATTCCCATCTCTTTCTCTCTCTCGCTCTCTCTCTCTCTCTCTCTTTCTCTCACGCTCATTCAGCACACGCAGCCTGCAGGAAGACGAAGTGAAAGTGTGTTGAAAGTGAATGTTTTTGCTCGTTTTGTCAGACACACAGGAAGCAGAGAGAGACAGTGGCCTTAACAGAGGAAGTCAGATTGCTGTGTGTGTGTGTGTGTGTGTGTGTGTGTGTGTGTGTGTGTGTGTGTGGTCTGAGTGCTGACTGAGCCCTTCGACGGCGAGCGAGCCACTTTACAGGCTGCGGCTGCTAAACCTGATTAAAAGCAGCTCAGTGTGGAACCTTAACAGCGTGGGCACAGAGTCTTTAACAGATTTAAAGCCATTTCATCACTGCAGCATCGAGTTATGCAATATATGAATAAAATGGAAAATGGAAAATCACTTCATGTGGGCATGAACGATAACAGCAGCAGACATACTAACATGAATCACACTCTTCTGTGAAGTCAGAATGATTTTGCACTTTAAGAATTTCTTCCAATAATTTGATGCATTTTCTGTTGAAATAAGACGTTACAGCTGTACATGACAGCTAAGTGTCCACACGTTGGTCATGGTTTCATTAATTGGAAAGGACAGGCTGCATTGATGTCATACAAAAGATGTGATCAAAACATAATAATTCTGTTAAAACGTCCTGGATGTAGCAGCTGGCACATTCATATCTTTACTTGTTCCGATTACATTAATTTCACCTACATGTTTGTTAGGAATTCATAACACAGTGCTGATGAAATTCACTGTTTGGATATTAAGAACACCACAATTCCGTAATTCATGTCGAAATAGTGTAGACTAGATTTACAAATGCACCCATTTGATTGATGGAAGTTGTAAAAATACTATACAACCCTGATCTGATTAAAAATATAACGTAGGACATCTGACTGAACACAGAACCGAATACGATGGCGACAACGGTGAGTTAGTTTCTCTCCTTCTGCCAGTGCACCAAACTTCATAGTTACTGTCGTTATTAGCAATTATTTGAATGATCGCAAACAAAGGTAGATTTTGCAAGATTATTTTTTCTTCAGTGTGCTCTCCTTGTCAAACCTCTGATTTATTTGATTCAAAATAGTTTGGCAGCAGTTTGGATGTCTTTATCACAGATGCAGATATTATGCTGTGCATTCTAGGTATTTATGTTTTTATCACAGCTCCTCTATGTGTCTGGTTGGTTTTTTTTTTACTTGTTGGTACTTGATTTTAATTGTATGCTCTGTAAAGTGACCTTGGGCATTTTAAAAGGCACCTGTTAATTCAAATGTATTATTATCATATATTATCATTAAAGAAAGAAATAATAATATGGAGTAGCTGCATTTCTTTTCTCTGAGCCTTTTTTAATGTATTTTTTTCTTTGTTTGCTTTCAAAATGTGCCATTAATTGCTGTGTTGTAGGACTGTCATTTATACCACATCCAACATTTCTGAGCAGTTACCATGCATTAAAAATGAAGCTTTCTGTTCTCTCTATTTCAGATTGTTGGTATTTTAAAAGCAAGACTTTGAAGCTGCAGCATTTAGTCAGAGGAGATAAAGCTCAGGTGAAACTGATGACAGTAACGATGAGGCCGCAGTGTGTGTGTGAGCAGCATGAATGAACCCTGGAACAGACACACCTGGAAGAGCATTTATTAATGTGATCTGTGTCACCTGCGTCTGTCAGGGCAAGAGGCTCTCAGCAGAGAAATCTGAAGAACTGCTGAGAGTTTGACTTTAGATATGCAAAACATTTTGTATGTTCAGATAAAAATCAAAGGCCATCACTACAGTTTACACTCTGTTTCATCTTCTGTGTAGATGTGTACATTTCTATTTAGATTCTATGTGCTGTTATTTTATCTCTCTTTAATCTTGTGTATTTCCAGTTATGAGACAAACTCCTAAGAATAAAGACTGTTGTATGTAGCAGATTGAAAAGCCATAAGACAAACTTTTTGGGGGAGATTAGTAAACATACACTTGCTTAACAGTAAGGTAGAACTCAAAGACACAGGTTAAAGCAATTTAACAGATTAAAATATGAAAACACTGAAACTTAAAATGTCAACAACAAGAAAGCCTTGCCTATCATAATAAACCCAAAGTTCCCATTATCATCATCAGGTGTTATGCAGCTCAGCTTTGTTCAAACATACAACATTTAAGTGTAAATGCTGGAGATCCCAAAGTGTATCCAAAATGTTTGGCTGTTTGGAGAAATGTTCCAAAATGATGCATGAGAAATTGACAGCGTTGGATGTTGTGAGGAAAACATGTTGATAACACATAATACACATAAAAATGACCAGAAAAAGGTAAATATAAACAGTCAAAGTCAGTCTAATCAATACAGATAATCAGCTGTTCTTCTGTAAGAATCAAATAAAATCATGTATTTATTTTTCATCAAAAACTCAACATTTTACTTTACTCTGTCCATCTGTACGAGCGTCAGTTTTTTAAATATATATATGTCAGTTGATTTCTGTGCCTGAAACCATTTTAATGCAGCTTACTTTCTAAAACTGAAAAATGCACTGCAAGCAATTAGATCAAGTTTTTTTTTCTTTTTTTAAAGGGTTCAGCTATTTATATACCCAGTTTATTAGCTTGACCGTCACATTTGCGCTTCAGTTTTTTCCTCAATAATCCCACTTCCTCTTCTGCTCCCGTATGTGCACCATAAAGACATTTAGTGTATGAGGTGACGAATACTTCGGTAGATGAGAAATGTCACTGTTTGTTTTGGCTGCAGTTTTTGGTGGGAAGGTTCATGTACACAGAGAAAAACAAAGACACAGAAACAGATTAGTGTTCGGAAATTCTGGTTGTTCACACATCACGTCTGTTCATGTGCTGCTGAGCCCCTCCAGGAACAATACGTCTTATGTAACAGTTGTTTTCTGTGTGTGTGTGAGCTGATTAGTCCAGTCAGACAGATTGACTGTGCCAATATGACTGTAAGGCCGCCCTGGCGAAAAGAGGTAACATGTGTTGGAAAAGTGTGTGTGTGTGTGTGTGTGTGTGTGTGTGTGTGTGTGTGCGTGTGTGTGTGTTTCGGGGGGTTCCATCTGTTGTGGTCGGTGTATCCTGTAAAACATGGAGGCGTACATATGAGGGCCTGTTGGTCGGAAACTAAAGCTCCATATCTCTCTTTTTCTTTATGGTTCATTTGTTTTAAATACATTTTTGCATCATGCACAACTTAGAAAAATAATTGGTCCAAACAAAACTTTAGCTACATACATAACAACATTGCAACATAATATATTGATAATAGTCAAACATAACCAAACTTAATTAACAATGGGTTGAACTGACAGTCAACTGAAATCACAAAAAAGAAATACATGTGTATACATTTGGTCTGTGGCTATTTTTCATGGTTTAAATTAAAGGAAGGGACGTGAAATGCAAACTTTGTGGCCACAGTTCAGGGAGGACTGTGTCACACAACACAGTGCCACAGATGGAGCATGTCACTGGCTGCTGGCTGCAGGGATGTCCATTGGAGTTGTTGCCCGAGAACTTAGTGCTTTTTTCACCACCATAAACTGCCTCTGATGTCGCTTGCCTGAATGTGGCCAACACATTCCCATCACAAGTCTTCACATATTGTTGCTTTGCAGTGGACTTTAAGTATCATGCCTTGTCTGCATCTGCTGTTGACGTTCCGCTACCATGATGTCAACACAACCACATGGTGTGCTGACACCGCACGTGGTTATGTTCAGGCTACAACAGCAAATGGCAGCCAACGCCGGGATGTTAACAAATGCACAAGTTAGCAGGGATGGTTAGGGGAGGGAGGTGCATGGTAAGATATTAACTTTTTTTTTTAAAAAAACATGATATTCAGACGAGAGGCTAATACTGGGCCCTGCAAAGCGGCAGTATTTCACGATTTCAGAATGAGAGTGGGTTGGCCGCATCTGTCAGTAGGATGGATTATCTTTGAAAAGGAGAAGTGCTAATGAACACAGATTTCAACAAATTTGTGACCAGAATTTAACAGACATGTATCTATTCAGTGCATGAAAAAAGTTGTAGATCTTTGCGTTTTAATTTTTGTTCAATATGTTTTATTAAATATCTGTTTCGGTTGTAGAAAAGGGTTTTTGGTGAAAGCTGCAGCGCTGTGAATGTTTTACTCAGCAGTGGATCATTTTAAATAAGTCCTGCAATTTCAATTCATTTAGTTTGACATAATTTGCTTGTATTTTTGATAAATTTGCATATAAAATATCTCAAATTGCAATGTTTTGCTCTCATGATGCTTATGATGATTAATTGACCAAAACCTTAAGCAAGGTGACTGATCATGCCAGTAATAGTGAAGTGATTATGAACACATTTGATTTTCTCTTCAGCTGTGACTCAGAACAAAAAGGATGCAAACTTTTCTCACTTCTTTTCCCATCATCTCACTCTGCCTGCTGATGACTCAGCACTTCAGATCAAACTGATCTAACTGCACATGTCGACATTTGGAGTTTTTCACTCATATGTTTCTATGGTGAGCTGTTTGTAGAAGAGTCAGCTGTTGACTAATGAATACAGACGCACATTAACACACACATACACACACACACACAACGATATATAAACATAGCCGCCACTTCCGTCTTTTTGATAGGTCAGACTGACTAATATATAAGAGTGGAAAGAACCGAATATATCACTGACGTCCATACGGTCCACTTATTCATGCAGTCATCATCACACACACACACACACACACAAAAACATTCACACAAATATTCACACATACATATACACATATAAACACTCACACACAGACACATGTATTTTTAGCCAACAAAACATAAAAAATAAAAATAAATAAAATAAAAGTGTATTTATCTTCATCACAGTACATGCAAACACATACACTCACATGTATATATGAAACCTATATGATGTCATTAGACGATAGGGATGCACACACACACAGGCTGTGTTTACATGTATTCAGTGTAGGATGTGTCTGTGGTCCGTTATTGAGAAACAGCTGAAAGTTCTATTACTCAATGTATGTTTTTGACATTTTCTCTGGGGGGGTGGGGGGGCACGTGTCCGTCATCCTGAGCAGGGAACTGAAAGCTACGCTGATCACTTCATCCCAAATATAGACATAAAACAGTGACTCCATGCAGAGCATCATCTAATGCTTTATCACTGTGTTCCTGCAGTATTGATGATGCAGCACTGAAAAGAAAAAAAATTGGAGAAAATCTGGAAATTTTTCAACAAATGGCTCACCATCTAGGAATACAGCATTTCACACAGTCATCACATGAGATGATTCTGAGTCAAACTGCAACAAAAATCAGAACCTGCTTGCTGACATGTTTAGACTAACAAATGCAACTTAGTGTCAGTTTCAATTTTCATCTTTGGATGAAATTATTTTGACATATTCATCACTATATGTGTTTCAGCAGTGAGATGTCATGTGGTGTGGAGCAAGTGGATCACAATGCAGATGACTGCAGGCAAAACACTCAGATAAATCACTCTTTATTCAAGGTTAAAGAAGAAAAAACAAACTGAAGATCACATAGCAAAACCAAGGATCCAGCATGAACTGAAATAAAAACCTGGGCTGAATCTTGAACGAGTTTGATGAGGGGATGAAGTGCAGGTGGAGAAAAGTGCCGAGTAGTTCAGGTGAGGGAAATCAGGTGATTAAAGGGAGGCAGGGAGCTGACTGACTGGGAGAAACTCTGGAGCAGAGAAGGACTAACGAGGCTGATGTGGGACATGTGTGTCAACAGGCAGAAACTCAGGAGGGGAAGAACACAAAAAACACAAAAAGAATATTTTCTTAATCCTCTTCTCTCTCTCACTTTCTCTCTCTCTCTCTGGCTCTCTCTCACACACACACACAAACACACAGAGTCCTCTGTCAACATGTCATCTTTTATGTGTGTTACCAGGACGATGCTCCCAATAGTCTCTCTCTCTCCCTCTCTCTGGGTCACAGATAAAAGGCTTCAGAGTAACATGAGGAACTAAAGATTCACTCACACACACTCAAGACTAGAGCCATTATTGTGTGTGTGTGTGTGTGTGTGTGTGTGTGTGTGTGCGTGTGTGTGCGTGTGTGTGTGTGTGTGTGTTTGGTTAAGACTGCATTATCTTCATGCATACAGAATCAATTTTACTTGATGCATCTTAGTGTTTCAATGTGCGCTGATCTTTTAATGTGAGCTGTATATTTGTGTGTGTGTGTGTGTGTGTGTGTGTGTGTGTGTGTGTGTGTGTGTGAGCGTGCGTGTGAGACTTCAAAGTATAGCATGCCTCAGTCTTCACTCAGCCCAAAGTTGATTTCACATGAGATACAGGCCAGTGTTGTTACAAAGATACTCTTTAACAAATGTGTGTGTGTGTGTGTGTGTGTGTGTGTGTGTGTGTGTGTGTGTTTTTCTTTCCAGAGAGAGTGCATGGTGACTCAGCTTTGAACATTTCTCATATCACAGATTTGTTATGTTAGTACACTTCATATGCATCTTTGTTATTAGGTGGTGGAGGGAATGGTGAACGGTGTGAGAGTGCCAAACAATGGCTATGGTTACATGCAAACTTGTATTCCCCTATTATCCCAAATGTGGCAATATTCTGAATTTGATGAAGGTCATATAAACAGCATATTCCATTTAAATAGTCTAAATTAGGCTGTTTTCTGAGTTAAGCATTTTCTAATTAAGACATGTTGGATACGTTGGTATTCTTTGGGTTTTAGGAGCATTACTTGGGCATGTATACAGCCAATTTGGAATATTCATCTCAGTGGGGTTTTTACCTGTCTTGTAGCACATAACCTCTCTTTATGGTTGGCACTGTGCGTTGTCATGGATGCATTGTACACAAACAACTCTGAAGAAGAAACAGACATGCCTTAAAACATTATGAAAGACTTGGATATCAAATAAATAAAATAACAATATAAATCTAATCTAGAAAGAGGGAGTTCAACAAGTCCACCACTGGTAGGAAACAGTGAAAAAAAATCCTATTTTTATGCAAAGAATCAACATGACAAGTGATTCCAAATGATCTGCTTTTTCACATTTTCATGTGATAATCGACATGTTAGGCCATGTCAGTGGGAGTATGCATGGCTACATGTTAACAGGAGCGTTAGTGAAATATTCATTTTCATTAAAAACGTAAACAGCTTGGTACAGTTAAAGGATTTTTCCTGTGCATGTAAATGTACTCATTGATACTGAAGTAGTAGGCTTCTGCAGTTTGCTGCACACATATTCAGTTTTACCACAGATGCACGGTTGTCTTTTCCGATTATAAAAACCTTCTTCACTGGAACTGACCAGGTGTTTTCGTTAACAGCTGCTCTGTTCCTCCATATGAAACGTCTCTGCAGTGTAAACAGAGCTGGCAGGCAGAGTGAAACGAGAGCAGATGAGTAAATTAACGTGAACAGAAACAAGAGAAATCGACCATTAAATATTCACAGCTGACACCCTGAGCTGTGAAACTAAAGGCCTTCGTCCTCCTTCACTAATCCTCTCCTCTCTCTCTCTCTCACTGTAATCCCCCCTCTCTTTCTTTAAGCCTTGCTTCCTCTTTCTCTCCATCTGAAACTCTCCCTCAGGCCATCTCACCTGAAAGAGGCTCTTTTTTCTCTTGAAACAGATTTGAATACTCGATATTGTTTTTTGTTTTTTTTATTTATCAAAGTCTGATCTGATCAGTCCACAGTGAATCGAGTTTGTAAACCTGCCAATTGGTGACTCTCCAACAAAAACATTACTGATGAGCTGAATTTGGGCATCAGACTTGATCCTGTTCTGTGTAGTCTCCTTCCTCTCATAGTCCTTCAGGTTTACAGGTCATTTCCTGCAGATTTCCATTTCACTTTCACTTCTGCCATTCTCTTGTGCAATGGTGCAGTTTAGAAACACAGTGAGTGTGGCGATATTGCCAGGAAGCACCCATCAAACTGTCATTTTGAATACCAGCCTGCTGTCACTCATAAAATACATCCATTCTATCAGTGCTTTTGCCGTATGAGCATGACACCAAAAGCCACCTTCCACATCCATCTGGAATGGGCTGGGTGGGGTTAGATGAGAATGCACATAGACAGAACCAGTGGTGTGGTTATTATATGCCGGACAAACAGCACTGGGTGCATCCACATGCAATGCGCACGGGCGGCATCACTTGAGAACGCAGCCAAATGGAAGCAGTCACATGTGCATAAAAAGCATTGTCAGCTTATAACGCTGCAGGTAACAACATAATATTAAGTGTTTGAGTGCACTTATAGGGGGGAGATGGATGGATCCCACAAACAACTGACTTTTTTGTGGGAGTGCAGAGTTTGCATCGTGACAGTCCCATAGGTTGCTATGTGCTGTTATGTAAACATAAGGATCGTGCTTCTTCATCCCACCGTGTGCATTTGTTGACGTCACAGTAATGGCAGCGTAAAACGCGGATGCAGAAGGATACCTAAAACATCATAAGTAGATGCAGAAAGTGACTGAGCAGCACCATTTGACGAGTTGAGATGAAAATGCAAATGCATCTTGCCTCCACTGTTATCTAAACTCATCTTAATTTTGTCTCGCTTATTTTTGAGAGGTCTGTCTGTGTTGCATTCTCTCATTCTGAGCATCGTTTTTTTCTGTTTTTGCTTTGTTCGATCAATGCACTTTATCAACTGCTTTTTAAGATGCTAAAGATGTTATTCACATGTTGCACATGGCTGAGATGATTTTTTTGTCTTGTTGCAATTTGATCCATTAGGTTTAATTACATTTAAAAAGTCTCAACAAGCATTATCAATAACTTATTCACTGCCATTCAGTGCAAAAACTTTATATTACAATATTAGTTGTCTTGTCCTCCAGGCTCCACTGGTAGGGTTATAATTTCCCATTTAGCACAAGCTCATATTATAATGATGTAACAATCAACATATTTTCCATAAATGTATCTGGTGTCTTCTCTTTCAGTCCATTTCCTTAATTGGTGTGGAATCAGCGAGCTTCTCTTCTTTCATCTCTTCTTCTTCTATTTTTCCTCCCTCTCTCCCTTCCCTCTCTCCTGTCCTCTCTCTTTTCTTCTCTTTCTCACGCCAGCTGTCAGTGTCTTGTCACTGTTACAGGACAATGGTGCTGGGCTCAGGTTGCTCAATGTGTGTGTGTGTGTGTGTGTGTGTGTGCTGTACTGTATTTGACACGGTGACATTCCTGCAGCCACTGGCTGAATGTTTGGCCCTCCACACTCTGCTTATTCAGGCCGTTGCCGCAGACCGTGTGGGGGATTAGAGGGACCGTGTGTGTGTGTGTGTGTGTGTGTGTGTGTGTGTGTGTGGGTGTGGGTGTGGGTGTGTGTGTGTGTGTGTGTGGGTCAGTACATCTTAGACACGCGCCTTATCATAACACAGACGGCAGTGCCACTGCAGGGACAAGACGGTGGTTATTTTAGTGTGAGGGTGTGTGTTTTTGCTCCCTAAGCCCTACAGCCTACATAAGACCCCAGGTGGAACAGCAAGACGAGGAGACAGCCCGGTGTGTGTGTGTGTGTGTGTGTGTGTGTGTGTGTTCGTGTGTGTGTTCGTGTGTCTGTGTTTAGACAGTAGATTCTATACCTTTTCCATCTCTACAATGTGAAGAATGCAGTGCAGGCCGAGCTCTCGGTCAGATCGAAGCACAGTTGTTGGCTGCAGGAGAAAAGAGAATGACTGACTGAAGATTTACACTCCACAGTTTCAAGGCCGATGACATGCCGCCCGTCTTCCAGTTACATCTGGCCAATGCTAAGGTTGCACTCAAGCTTGAATCAGTCAAGAAAGAAAGAAAGCATTTTTATTGTCCTTTTTTTAATGCAAACATAAAAATGTAAAAGACAATAAAATTATCAAGAAAGAAAGAAAAAGGAAAACTTTTTTTAAACAACAATTCAAACAGAGGACAAAAGTAAAGAGGCAATGTAAAATGTATGGCATAAAGTGCACGGTGCAGAATCTGTGTGTAAGGTGGAAATTCAATATGTGTCAGTTGTGTGCATGTATCATGGATGACTGCTCTAAAGGACAAGGAGCTATATTGCAGATATGGTACATATGAAGAATCCAGATGAATTGATGTTCTCCAGCCATCTGGAGTGGATCTAGAAATTAGAGACTTTGCCAAAACAGCAGGTGATTCATCTAACCCCTGCAGCATAAGCAATCTGATAGCCCAGTTTGTCCTTAAATCAGATGTATATAATATAATTGTGCACTGGACAAAAGAGACAAAGCAGACCAAAAATAGGAAACAATGGGTTAGACGTCTTAAAGACACCTGTGGACAGCAGATATTCATATTTTTGAATATCTTTTTGCAGCTGCACACTGAGTTTCCTGTGTCCACTCCACAAGAGAGTGGACAAGCAGCTTAATGTGCATGTGCCAACCATGCACTCAGCCTGTTGCAGTTCCTCCTGTTCACCTTATTACCTCATTAACTTTTTTTTTCATTGAGCGTGTTGTTGATACTAACATAAATCCAGTCTCTCCGCTGGTGTAGTGTATGTCTACAGCCTCAGATGGCGCTCTCATCCACATCACCATCAACACTCAGTCTGCTCAGTTTGATGCCCTGCTGGGATCAGACTGTCACCTTTCTGTCAGGGGATCCCCGGTGTTACCATCAGCCCACCCTGCCAGCTGACAGCAGGCTGCTTCTGTAACGATGTGTCGCTTTGGTGTCATCTCATTAGTGTGTGTGTATCTGTGAGTGTGTGGCAACGCTGATGGGACGTAACAGTTTCACATTTTCCTGCAGCAACTGCTGCGTCACTGTTTTTACAGTCAGGAATTCAGGGACACACACTGGTGACAAACTGGCGACGGGTGATTCTGTAGGTTTCCAGTCGTTGCAGCATTGCAAACTTACATCCAATGAAAGATTTCCTTTGCTCAACTGCAGCTGCTGTGTCTTTTATATAAAGTTCAAGATGAATTTATTCACAGTCAAAGTGCAGCCAACAGTGATGAAGCCCAGAGTTTCTCTACAGTCTCCTGAAATCAAACAAAAGACAAAAATTAACTCCTGTACTTGTGTAAATTACTTGCCGTGACTGTGCGGAGTGTTCACTGATTTTTCGGTGCTCGTGTAGACGATGCAGAGACTGCAGGACCACAGAAGAAGAGAAAAACATCATGGGGGGGGGGGGGGGTCAACTGTCAATCGAAGAGTCAAAGTGTGTTTAGAGAGACAGTAACGATGCACAGGCCCACCCAAACACTTCATACACATCAAGAGTTTGGGACATAAGACAGTGAGAGATTAACTGAATGTCAGTTTGTGTGATTCCTCTGAAAAATTTGTAAGAAATTAAAACAGCTTTTAGAGTTTGTTCGCTCCTGTTTGGTGTGTATGTTGTGTCTTTATCTGTTCTGGGGCAGAAGAAATAGTGAAGAAAAGATGTTTGATTTCCATGCAGCTTTGAGAGATGAAGGCTGAGAGAAAGAAAAGAAAGAGACAGAAATAAAACTCTTAACTCCTCTGCAGCTCTGACTTTGTTCGGACATGTTGCTGCCAGAGTGTGTGAGTGTGTATTGTGTGTGTGGCATTCGACGCTGTGACAGGGCAGATTTACAGCAGGTTTGGCCTTGGAGAGTGTTGGACTGTGTGTGTATGTGTGTCTGTGTCTGTGTGTGTGTGTGTGTGATGGTTTGAAGCAGGTGTGTGTTTTGTGTGTGTGGTTTCTGTCACAGCCAGGTGAAGAGTTCAGAGTTCATTTTGCCTCAGAGGGGAAAGTTTGCCGTTGGCCTGTCACTCCGCTGACTTCAAATCAGAACAGAAAGTGTCAAAGGACAGAAAGAAAAATAGCCACACTTACACTTTATGCATGTTTGCAAGACACTTCTGTCAAGTGGAGATCTCAGAACTCCCAGTTTAGAAAGAGGACAATGTTTTAGGCACTAAAAGGCCAACAGCTCTCAGGTTTACTTCTCGAGACACAGGTTTCTCCAAAGTCTGAACTACTGCTGTGTGCTTAATTACACATAAATGAGACATCATAATTCAGAGCTGTAAAAAGTGTTCCTTTCCTCTGATTGAGACACCTGAAAAAGTCCCAGGCTGATTAAACTTTCACTGTGAAAAAATAAATAAAACTGTTGATCTGCATCTAAATATCTGTTGGGATCTGAACGGTACATTCAGGCAGCGCTCCAAATTCACCAACGGTCAGTTTTAAATAATGTCATTTATAAAATGACATTATTTCAAATTTTGATTGATGCTAATGTCTGATCATTTTTTTACGCTTTTCATTATGCATGTAAGACCCTAAATTATATATTAACACAGTTTTGGTGATTTGGGTTCCCAGTGGCTTTAATCACAGACTTGTCTAAAAAAGGGATGAAATGCAGGTGGAGAAAAGTGCTGAGGAGCTCAGGTGAGGGGAATCAGGTGATTAAGAAAACAGGCAGGGAGCTGAATGACTGTGAGAAACTTTGGAGCAAAGAAGGACTAATGCAGCTGATGCAGGACAGGTGTGTAGCTGGGTAAATGAGGGAACATGGGGGGGGGGGGGAAGAAAACACAGCCTTCTTAATAATAAACTGACAAAAGAAATATAGTCTTACTTATAAAGGCAACTTATAAGTAAATGGATTTATTACAGATACTCAGTCCAGTCTTTCCCCAAAAAGTCTGAAGTCGTCAGGACATATCAGACTATAAAAGCTGCAAAAAAAATTTTAACAATTTAGGAGCCAAAATCACCAAAAGATGATAATCCATCATCTGTCTCATCTGTGAGGCCGTTAAATATATCACAACATATGGTCGGATAATTCTTTTCATTTATTTTACTAAATACTAGTATATATCACCGATTTGTTCCATTCCATTATTTTAATGTCTTTGTTATCTCCTACAGTCGTATCTCACTTGAGCCACTTGACATTGCCTCCACAATCTACTGCTCCTTTTCATCTGTATCTGTAACATTTAGAAGACGTGAAAAAATGCAGACAAAATGAACGCAGAATACAGATAGAAGGCGTCTGTCTCCATATGTGAGCATAAATGAGCCCTCATTTGTCCACTTCTTTTTCATCAACATGTAAAAAGTCGATTACAAACCTGCTCACGGGGCCAAGAGAAATCTAGTTCACAAATCATATTTCAGCATCCATTTCCTGAAAATCACAAGAACATGATGACTGCAGAGAGCTGAGCTCAGTATGGCTATGTAAGTTCATATAAACACAGTCACTGTTGATTTATAACTTAAACTTTTTGATCTTTAGAGTCAATAAACAAACAAACTCAGGTCTGATGTCTCAATGATTCCACATAACATTTGT
This sequence comes from Plectropomus leopardus, assembly GCF_008729295.1. NCBI lineage: Eukaryota > Metazoa > Chordata > Actinopteri > Perciformes > Serranidae > Plectropomus > Plectropomus leopardus. The sequence goes on along the minus strand of NC_056469.1, from coordinate 33,288,175 downwards.
CACATTTCTGCTGCTGGAAAAAACAGTTCCCACAAAAGCAAGTGAATGTGAGTGAAAGAGGAAGAGACAGCAGCGTGCTGCTAGTGTGTGTGTGTGTGTGTGAGTCTGTGTGTGTGTGTGTGTGCGCATCACTGCTTCCAAAAAAACAAGTTCCAATCGGACACAAACTCTCCGCTCACCTCCATGATTTGGCTTCATCCGTCTGTTTCCCAGCCATGTGGAGCTCTGCAATGACACAACTCATGTAATGATATTTAAGTAATCTGATTACAACAACTGGAACCTGTCAGGTTTACTTTTGTTTCCCTGATATGTGTGTTACTTCATACCAATACTGTCACTAATATTGTGCAAAAACACTGTGAAAACCCTGCTGTTCATATTTTACCTGGAGTTTGTTACAACAAAAAACATCAAATTACTAATTTCTTGACTTTTTAACTGTGTTATTCATCACTTTGATACTTATTACTTTAATATCTTCAAGCTGCACAAAATAATAACACCTTAAACTGTAGAAAAACATGTTTTTTGGGAGCAAACAGGTGAGGTCATTCTCTCTGTAGTTCATGTACATTCCAGGTGATGTGATACTATCAGGTAATCTGTAATCTATAATAGATTACACCCCTCTTCCTCCTCTGGAGCCTCCAGTCTGACTCAGATGACTGTGTAAGTGCTCAATACAAAGAGGCAACCTGCGCACAGCCATAAATAAGGTCCCCCCTCTCCTGGGTGTGACAGGACAGGTTGAGATGAAAGGTTCCGGTCTGCTCGCTTCCCCCGCAGCTTCTTATTAAAGAGCTTTTAACATGTAAACAGAACGGAGACATGCACCCATAAAACACCGAGACACACAGAGAGGGAAGACATGGGAAGTGTTTTTCCCTTTTGTCCACACTAAGATTTCCATGTCATTTATATAGAAATATTGTAAAAACTCTAATTCTCTGTGCTTTTTTCGATTTTGATTATTAAAACTGCATCACAGCCATCATCATGACAAAGTCGGGCCAAACACGTTCTGATTCTCTGCAGAGTGATTACATACATCAGGTTGCTCTCACAAACTGTTTTCCTACAAAAAGTAATGAACCCAGATTTCAACATATTCCAGGTATTTTGGAATGCTGCAATTACGTGATGAGTGCACTGATGGGAATACACAAGATAACAGTCCGGGGCAGTGTCATAAGGAGGCAGGTTGGCGTGGTGGACAGGTAAAAAAACATTCAAGACTTTACTCAAGAGACAGGTGATCAGGTGGAGTCTGAGTGGACTTTTAGCCCATTTTCATTTCAAACTCCAAAAATAGTGCTGTTTTGTCGGTGCTTTTGGCAGCAGACTGTGACGCCAAAAGTCACCTTTCGCGTGCATCAGGTGAGAATGCAGCCGGACAGAAACAGTTGTGTTGTTATATGCCGGCTGTTTTTCTGTTTTCTGTCAGTTGTCTTGCACTTGATCTTTGACACTTTGAGTTTTTATTGTATTTCGTAAATGTCTTATTCATTTTTATTATTTCCTCTCAAACATTTCATGTTCTTTCTTTCTGTGTACTGTTAAATTTAAGTCACACACTTACATACACACTTACAGAAAAAAGGATGCATACTTCTGTGTCCGCCGATGAACAGTCCTGCAGAGAACAGCAAGGCAACACTCTCTCTCATACACACACACACACACACACACACACACACACACACACACACACACACACACACACACAGTGTCTCCTGCTGGGTGGTGTAGACACAACCCCGCTGAGCAGGTCGAGTCCTACAATAGACCATCAGCAGGGAGGACTCAGCAGTACTCCATGTTAACATAAGAATGGAGGAACGGCACACCTCAGCCCTGAGTCCACACAAACACACACACACACACACACACACACACACACGCACACACACACACCCACACACACACACACACACACAAACACACTAAGAGAATACCCATCAGGTGTTTGCACAAAAATGGCACACAGATCTCACAGATTCTGTCAGAAACTCTACAATAGAAAACAAACACACACACAAACACACACACAAAACACACTTAACTTCCGCACATTAACGCCTTCCTCTCTTCATTCACTGTCTTGTTTAGATAACCCCCCCCATCCATCCTTCAACGTGTTCTCCTGAAACAAGTCGTGAATGTGTGTGTCTATGTGCATGGAGGTAATTTATAATCACAGGGGTTGATGGGAAGGATGGATCCATTAAGGATGGACAGGTGTGACCTCACACGCCCCCATTTTAAGTTAAATGGCGTCTTCCTGGAGGTTCAGTACTCACTTTATCAGATCAGGCCACAGAGGCTGAAAAACTGTTTAAAATAAAGCAGATGAATTCGGGTTTCTGCCTCAACTTTGGACATTTTTGTAATAGGAAATGGAAATTATAATAACGAAAGCAGCAGAAAAGCACGAACACAGCAATTCAATCGTTTTCAGTGCTTTTTTTTCTGTCAGTTTTGGTCTTCCATCCATTGAAGACAGGAATATATCAGTGTGAATGAAGACTTATTTGAGTGCAAGACATCCACAATGGCATCCTTCATGTCTCCTTATCGTTGGTTTGACAAAAGCTGAGATAAGATCTTTGTAGCTGCCAGGGATGTTACCTCTATTACACACACAGACACACACACACACACTCACACACACACTCTAAGCTCACTAAGACGCCTCTGCATCCAGGCCAGATTCATTAGGCAGGAACAATGGTTGGCCAACACCTTAGGCAAAACATTACAGAAGTTTAAGTCTTTAGTGACTCACACACACACACACACACACGCACACACACACATTCATTAAGTCTATTCATCATAAAAATGCACATTTATTATTGTGAAAATGACCTGTTTTCATCTCATCCTCCATTCATCAGTGTCTCTTTCTCACACCGTTCCATCTCTCTCCCTCTCTCTCACACACACACCACACACACCCTCAAACACGCACAGACAGAGGTGCAGTTGTGAGTTCAAAGTGCTGCCCCGGGCCGCTGATGGAGGGAGGAAGGGAGGAGCGAGTGAATGAAAGAACGAATGAATGAATGAATGAAAGGAAGGTAAGTTACCTGCAGGGGTCAGAACAGGTGGGCTTTAATGGAGCCTTTCCCTTTCACAGCTCTCTCTCTCTCTCTCACACACACACACACACACACACACCGACAGATACACACACACACACACACACACACACACATACCAGCACACTGTCCCTCTCTCTGTCTGACCTTTGCTACACAACATTTGTCTGTTAGGATGTATTATTAACTCTTTTTATTCTCACAAAAACGTTCATAAATTGCTGTTAATTCTAAAACTAATAATACTGTATGAATAATAATACTAATAACAATAGTTTTAGTCACTCCCCAGAACTTTTAAAACCCTCCTGGGACATTGTGGTTGAGTGATTGTGTTTGTGACCTTTGTCCTCTTCACTGTTTGTTTCTTGTGATGGAGGAGAAGCTTCCTCTCGCTGTTGCATTTGAGTCTCCGCCGATCACTACTGAGGTAAACATGCGGATTAGATTGCAGATTTAGTGTCCCCGGTGTTGCGTTTAGGATCAGAGTTTGGGGTTGTGTTTGAGGGTAGCGTGTAGTGTGGGAGAAAAGCAGCGCTCTGTCCTCACCTTCCACTCTCAGCTCTCTGATCTCCTTCAGAGCAGAGGAGGGGGATGGAAAGGGGGGGGGGGGGGGTGCAGGTGACTCTCTCCCCCAGCAGTCAGAGCTCTTCCCCGGGGCGCTGACAGCTCAGGGCCTCTGCGGGTCACTGAGAAGCTAACCTCAGGCTGGACCGCAGGGAGTGGGTGTGTTATAGTGTTACGGTTCTTTAAAAAATGTCAATTTCACTGTATTGTGAGGAGCTGAGTTTTGCATTACAGTTAAACTTCATAAAGACAGAATGCTTCACTTCTGTTTGTGTTAAAAAGAAAAAACAACTATGTTTTGGTCTGCAGCGTCAGTTAGAAATAATACGTTTTTAAGAGATTGCTTCTTTGAAACTTGGATCAACAGTTTCGATCAGTTTTCTTGTGCTGCATTCAGATGCCTTTTACAAGTATTTAACCCCTTGGACCCTTTGAAGCAAAATGGTTTGATTTCTTAAAAAACATGGGAAAAGGGAAGTGACCACAGCCACCGCAAGAGCCGTCATTATTTCCAATCCAAGGCCATGTAGGCGTGTTATGGAGCCATAATGGAAAGGCGAGCCCCTTCTACGTGAAAGGGTCCATGTAGGAGGGATTTCTGGGAGGTAATTGTCCACGATTTCACAGAGGAATTGTGGATTCAAAACTTCCGGATGATCTTCTCAACTTTCTCAGAGTTATGTGATGCAATAACAGCTCTTGTAGCTCCTGCTGCATCATGAGGGAGCCAGTTCCTACTGACAAGCCATAGCCATAGCATCATGTGACCTAGAAAAGACAAAAAACTGTTTCCATTGCAGTTTTGCAAAAAATAAGGCTTTTTCAAACAGTCTGAAATACCACCTCATGCAAGCGTAAAAACTCTTTTGCATTAAATGGGAATGTTTTTTAAATTAACGTGTTTCCCAAACCCGCCTATTGACATGAAAAAGAAGTGTATTTCCTTCTAGCTCTGACAGAGTTTGCAAATAAATGCAATGTAATAAATGTAGTGTGAGGTGGTTCTTTTTTGTATCAGCCTTTAATGTAGATGAGTGGTGCAATTTAAACTTTTGCATTAAAAATTGTCATTACAGATTTTTTTCATCCTTTTTCTTCACAGGAGAGATGAGCTAAAATGGGTGGGATGCATGGGGACTGGGTTCAGGGTAACACACACACACAAACCCCCTCATTATGCCCCCGAAGCTGCAACAAAGCATAGAAGAGAAAAAGGCCCCTATTTACCTGAACCACCTCTCCGTAAAGAATGACGGACCAACACCACCTTTCTTTTTTTCCTTTTACTGCCCCTTTACCCCTTCATACCCCCCTTCATACCCCCCTAAGCCCTGATCGGCCCATTGTCGAAGAGGACAAAGGCCAGGGGAGAGAGGGAGAGGTAAGGGGGAGGACTCACCTGATAAGAGGATGAATGATCCCGTTCACTGTGGCATGAGGAGGAGAAAAGAGGAGGGATGATGAGCTTCTTCTCCTCCAAGAAAAAAACAACTTTTCTTTACCTTCACACACCTGAAATTTCACTTATTGTATTGTCACTGTTCAGAATGTGCCTCAGACTCTAAAACACACTTAAAATAAAAGGAAAACATTCACAAATTGTGTTGGTGAGGCCATTAAGGCGTTCCTGTCGAAAAACACTTCAACCTCGTGGTGGCGATGAGTCAATGGCGGTGGCTGCATGTACACTTGTATTCCCCTATTATTCCGTATATGACAATCTTCTGACTTTGATGCAGGTCATAAAGACAGCATATTCCATTTAAATATTTCAAATAAGGCTTTATTCTGAATTTTGCCTGTTACAATTAAGACGTTGTGTAAACATTTGAAGGACCATGTTGTTGACAATGCAGGAGCTGCATGACTTTATAAATGAGCAGAGTATGTGCTTATTGATGTGGAAATACAGAACTCATAGCAGCAGGCAGCCCTGCAGTATCGTTACAGCGCTCGCTGCTCACACATGCAGTTTGTTCCAGGTGAAACACTGTAGTGGAGCCAGCTGCTTGGATTTCAGTGCATGTTTGCTTGTGCTGTTACAAAGAAGAAATGGCCCAACAATGGCTTATTGCCATGTTTGGGCCATTTCTTCTGTCTATGTTTTTGATAGACATCAAGACAATTTGCTTAAGTCTCCAAGGGTAAAAGGTCATTCTGCTTGATAATAATGATCTGCAATACTGATCTGTAATACCATGATACCGTGAAACCACATATTTTTACTAAGATGATAATCATACCATGAAAATTTCACACTGTTGCAACCCTCGATTACACATTAAAACATTTGTCCACACTTCCCCTAAATGTTGTGGAAATGTTTGTTTATTGTTGCTTTATACAGAGATGAATATTACCCCAAAACAACAAGCATGATATTGGGGTCAAATTGTGTCAGATGGAGACGTCATGATCATAATGTTCTTTAATATTGGATGGGTTTTTTTGGCTGTCATGAGAAGCCAAACACTCACATCTGAGTTAATTAAGGAAAAAGAGGAGGGAGGGAGAAAGGAAAGGAGGGAGGGACAGAGGAGAGGAATTTATACGGCCGGGTCTATAGGTTATGGTGAATTATCCTGAATTAACAGTTTGTTTACTTTAGCTGGGAGGCTGCTGAGTGAAGCGGGTGAAGCTGGGGCGTCAGGTGACCCAGCTCTTTGTCATGCAGAGACGAGGGCTGGCGAACGCAGCCCCAAATGACTGGCAGGAATGTCACCTGGAACAATGCTGTGATTCTCCACCACAGCAGCGTCCATCATCATTAGAGGTCGCCCGTCATTGTGAAAAAGTGCTGTGAATAACTCTGCGAAGTCCTACTGTCAAGACGCTGCGACTTTGACACTTGACCTGTTCAGCGTCAGGAGCTGGTTGATTCAACGGTTGAGTGGAAGAGAGATTAACTGTTAATTTATAGAGGTCAGTTTAAATGACTGTGAAACAACCTCAATCTGAAACAGTTGGGACGTTGGATAAAACAGGATTTATAAATCTTTTTTTACTTATATTCAGTTACAGTACAGGACAAGATAGTTAACCCTTAGGGACTGTTTGATTTGATTTTTCGATCATTGTGGTTGCGTTCATGCATATGGCATAAATTTTGCCAAGATTGTGTATTTTTGTTTAATATTGGAATTTCCAGCTCAGCTCCGACATTAAGTGTAAAATACACTTTGTTAAAAAATTGCTACATTCAAACTGTTAAGTGCAAAAAAAAATGCGCCATTGAAAACCATTCAAACAGCAGTTCTTGGTTTTCAGTCAGGTTCACGTCAGGTTTTCAACCTTGTCCCTTACATGTAGAGATTTCTTCAGATGCTGTGAATGTTTTGGTGATATTATGGACAGTAGATGTGACAGCATTAAATTCTTTGCAATTGTGGGTATAACTGTTGAGCTGTTTGCCCACACATTTATTTTTACAAAATGACCACCACTGCCTATTAAATATAGAATCTCACACTGTGATTAAAAGTCTCTAATTTCAGAGTAAATGTTGTATTATAGTACATAATGTGTAATGTTCTTATTTCTACACTGCAAATATCTCATTTATCAAATCAAATCAAACATCGACTTCCTTCTGTTAATTTTTCTAGAAATGAGTGGCTGTATCTTGAAATAGTAAAGAATAAAGAAGCTGCTGCATTAGAATTAAGATAAAATTTGATTTTAGAATCATAAAGGATAAAACTGAACTCAATTAAAGACAAAAGATAACTGGATCAGAATATGTCTTTTGCATTGTTCTCAAAAGACAAAAAAAAAAAAAAAACAATTCTTATCAGATCAACTTTTGTTTAATTTAACTAAAAGCCAGACTCTATGCAAATCCTCCTCTGAAAAGTACTATGATTTGCATCACTTACAGGTCAGTTTTGTTACTTTTGGATAAAAGCAGAGCAGTTACTCTGATGCAAACTCACCACCTGGGAGAAAACCTGTTTCATGAAGATAGTGGCAGTTAGTGCAGCGCTGCTGGCACAGTAAAAGTCAGAAAAATGCCATTGGGATCATTTCCATAACAGTTAATGGAACCTTATTTGTATGGAAATTAATAGTTTTGGATGATTTATCAAAATGTGCAAAAAGACCAAAGCACGCTCTGTGCACAGACACACATGACAAACTGTGTTATCTTTTTGCAACAAATGAAAACAGCACAAGCACCTAAATCTATTAATTGGTGATCAGGTGATTTCCTTCTGTTTTTGTGTCACTCTGAGGTTTGAATCTGGATGTTTTTGAGAAGAAGCTGAAGAGAAGTTGAGTGTCACAACCAAAACACAGATCTGGAAACAGTATTGCAAGTGTGATTGCATGTTTGTGTGTTCTTCACACATACATACACTGCGTGGGACCCAGCAGAGATCAATGCAATCCACTTCCCTCCATGGTTTGTTTACGTTGTCACTGTCTCTAAACAACTAGCATTAGCATTAATGAGCTAAAGAACAAAGGCAGTGAATGGGTTTGGTATTAGCATTAGCTTAGCTGCCTTTTTATTGATACAAGCTCAAAGTCAGCTGAGCTGCAGTCATTAACACTTCATTTACAGCTCTTTAACTTAGCTTTCTGATGTTTGATGGAGACAAAATTTCACCCCTTTTCTATTGTAAAAAAACTAGTAATGGTGTATGCTGAGTCGATCGGGCCCAAAGTGACAGAAAAAAAGAAACAACTGCCATCAAACTTTGATTATTCAAACACCTCAAAACGTTTGTGAAAAGTCGTTCTTGAGTATAACAATCCAACATTTTCCATTTTCTTACCCCGATAAATCTCAATAAACATTTTTGTTAATTTGCTATGAGCTCACAATTTAAAATTTTCTGAGTGTGTTTCTTTATAGCGCTGTTGTCAGTCCATGGTTTTTTTGGTTGGGTTTTTTTTTTTTTTTTTTTGCATATGAAAGAAGAAAGAAGAAGAAGAAAATGGAAAAACAAATATTTTAGGAATTATAATTTTCTGTTGTATGCAAAGTAAATTAATGAAAATGTACATTCTGATTTATAAAGATAAGAAACATGAAGACTGTCTAACAGAGAAAAATATTTACATCAAATTAACAATAATTAATTTGTATGATATAAACAACTACTAAAATAAAGCAAACTGCATTAAAAAAAAGACTAGTTCTAAAATAAATAAATCATCTCAGGAAAATTCAGGAGGCTTCTGCAGAGCAGACAGTCAATACAGAATGACAAAGTGACAAACCTTTAATGGATCTTATGTGTGTTTGTCAACTGCTGAAATAATGTCAACTCAGCTACTCTGAACTAATGTTTGTCGAGTCAATTAGCACATGCTAATAGAGCTCTATTCAGCTATGGCGGGTTTTTTAGGGGTTGTTAGGACACTGACAGAGTTGATTTTCTTAGCTTTTCCTTGTTGTTGTTTTTTATAGTGTTACAGCATAAGAAAGATTAAAAGATAAAGAAAAAAATAAGATTTAAGAGATATGGCTTTTCTACCAAATCAGTTCTGTTTGCTCGACCTGATTCTGTGCAGCATTGCTGGAAACTTGGTGTTATCCGGTGTACTGCATGTTTTTACCAGTGTTCACCAGATTGATAAACTTTTGTTTTGTTGGTAAAAGTATTTGTTATTCTGTTTCATGTTGGTGGAAAAAGGGATGTGAGTGAAATGGCTTCAACTGACTGTCAGCTTGGTGTATCAGGGCTCGACAGCAACAACAAAGAACCACGCTGCATGTCACAAAATAAATTTCCGAAAAGATTAAAAAATACCTATCGGTCTTTATTATCTCTGTTTCTTATCTCCTGAAAATGGACCGAGGACAGAGTGATGAAGGAGAGGAGCTGAGCGAGCTCGTTGGGACAAATGGTCTCACCTGTAGTTAAAGATCTCACCTGTAGCCAATCAGGAGCTCGTTAGTGACTCTGGTGATGAAGGAAAGACAAAAATGCATTTAGCTTCTAGTTGCATTTATGCTGCCTGTTCAAAGTGGGAATATCACGCTGTTTTGCAGCATCACTGTTTAGTATATAATGCTAGATAGCGGAAAGGGGAGAGTAGTAGTTGTAACAGCGGCAAAGCCAGAAAGATGTGACCATGGGCAGCACAGGTGTGACATTTTGATGACATGTTTATGTGTGATAACAGAGAATGTACATGATAGTGATTGACTTGTTAATGTCATTGTTGTTGTTTAGAAAAGACTGCAGATGCATATGTTATATGTCACACAAGAAGCAGAGGCTGTTGTATTACATATCATGGTTGTGTGTAAACATGCCAGAGCGGCGTAAGAATGGGACTTTGTTTTGGCCCGATAGCAGCTTCTAAAAAACTGGCTTCTGACTACATGTTTATGCACAGGAAAAACTGATATTATGGCAAGAAATCAGACACTGCAGATTACTGAATGTTTTTTTTTTTAAATACAGCTAAACCATCTAAATTTTAAAATGACATTTTTTTGCTGTTTGCATGTTGCAACAGGTTGCTCATTTACATCAGCACTTCAAAATTCAACCCAGGTTGATGGCAGCACTTTCCAAAGATGACATTTGATGGTCTATAGGTTCAAATTTTGCTATATAAACGTGTGCATGTGTGTTTGTGCATTTATATCTGAGACACTGGACGTTTCTCGGCACAAGTCTAGTGTGTGTGCAAGTGTGTGTGTGTGTGTGTGTGTGTGTGTGTGTGTGTGTGTGTGTGTGTCTCAGACAGTGAGAGCCCATCTTCAGACTGTGAGCTGCTTACAGCTCCAGGGAGTTTTGGGGGGGCTGGTCTGTTGGCTGAGAAAACTCATCAGGCTAATTCTTCACCACTTAAATCCACTGGTCTAATTCCAGTGTCTGAGACAGTGAACTGGTCTCAGCAGATTACAAACGAGGGGAGCAGGACTCGCCAAAACAAAGACGACTCTCTCTGTTGAAGGAGGTGACGGTATAGAGCCTGGACAGATAGACGGGACAGCGTGAGATTAAGACGCCTGCAGGCTTCAAGGTTTAGGACAAGACGCAAAATCTAAGGAGTTGACCAGATAACAACTTTTCGTAACAATTTTTAAAAAAATTTAACCCAATCGAAGCCAGTAATGCCATTTTTACCTGATAATAAAAAAGTACTTTCAAGTTTTAGAGAAACAGAAATGGTCCAAAATACCCCCTCAGCCTTCCTGCTCTACCTCCTCTACATCTGTGCTGTAATCTTATAAAACTGTTTGTCTTAAAGTTTTGAACTAAATCAGACCGCAGCCCAAAATCTTCACACAGTCCCATTCTGTCGATTCAGGCAACAGCTAAACGTACAGACGCTGCAAACTCCACCCAAAATCCTTCACAGCGACTCTCTTTAAGCGAACAAGACTCGGATGGGAGTTTCCCGCTTTATTTAGTTTGTAAATTCAGTTTATCTCACTTTAATCCTCTGACGTTTGTTGAATTTGTTTTCTAGTCATTGTATGTCTTTGTTTATGATGCACTGGAAGAACTTACACAAAGTGCCCTTTTTTTTCTTTTCCTTTCCACCAAACGTCCAGAGAAAAACCTTCCACTTCCAGATTTGTATTTGTTTTTATTTTTTAAATGAATAGGTTTTTTTCAGTCTTTTATTTTGTTGTGTCCAAAATCTGTTGTGATTTTTTGTAAATGAGGATTTATCACATTAACATTTTGGATTTTAGCACGCTAAACCTAGAATCAGGGACAGATATTAGAAGAGATTTTTTAATGTCGTATAGTTACCCTTGCCAGCGTGTGTGTGTGTGTGTGTGTGTGTGTGAGTGGTATACATGCACACACACACACACACACACATACACACACACAGGAGGGAAGGATTATTGCGTCTGTTTCGGTTGCAAAAGCATGTGGGACACGTCACCGTGCTCTGCAGGTCGTCCCCTTGTTCCCTGCCGATGATTAACTCAGTTCAGCTAATTAACACACACACACACACACACACACACACACACTGGCACTACACTGGTGTTTTAGGAAAAGACACACTTCCTTCTAAACATCCTGAATTTTTCTTTCAGTTCAGTGAAACTTTGGAAGCTTAAAGAGAGTGATTGACTTCATAACAACACGCACACACACGCACCCACACACTCTGTCAGCGTATCCTCATGCAGCGATTCACATGATATGCCACAAATTAGAGCGTCACACATTTCAGTATTTGGTGAGAATATTTTTCTCAAAAGAAGGTTGGGAGAGATTGTGAAATCTCTTGAATTTGTGACTTTTTGTGCTGCTGTTTTTTAAATATTTCTAACAGTGAAAATTGGCTTTGAGGAGCTTGAATTTTCTGGAAGTTTGAACTAATTTATAACACTAATACACCATTTTTCTTGAATATATGTACAAACAAATGTGCCTTATAAGTAGTTTTTTGCATTAAAGTAACTTAAACCCAAACACTTAATCTCATTTAAAATAACTTCCTTTAATCTTAAATGGAAATGTAGGTATGATAACATTTCACTCACCAGTGTTAATGAGATCTGATGATGCATTTGCATCATGGGCTTTGATTTACTGCTGTTACCTTTTTTTTTTTGCCAAATCTCAGGAATTAATATAATGAGTGATATAATGTCATAACTGACAGGAAGTATCAACAAAACAATGACAATGACATCCAGGTCATCCTTCAAAAGCAGACCAAAACTCAGTCTGAGTTTTCTCTTTAGTTGCAGTAGCAGTTCCAGTGTAATTTGACAAAAGAGGAAATTTAAATTATTGTTATAAAAACAGGATTTTTATAGGATGTTATGGAAAGATCAGAGAATTTAAAACACCTCACAGTGAAAACATTTAGCAACAAAACTTTTTTTAAATCTAAAGAGGTTAACTGACTATCCAGGAATTCATATACACATACTTAATCATGTAAAGACACACACACACACACACACACACACACACACACACTCCCCTTTCACACTCACCCCGCCTTACCCCCTGTGTGGCGGCTGCAGGCCCAGATTTGAAAGGGATTTGTTTGACCTGAGGAGGTGTCGGCAGAGGGACACTGTGTGTGTGTGTGTGTGTGTGTGTGTGTGTGTGTGTGTGTGTGTGTGTGTGTGCGCGTGTGTGTGTTTGGGGGAAAGACTCAGACAGACAGTAAAACATATGTCGCTCTCAGGGAGGGGCAATCTTGCTAATTTAGCCGTGGTGGCACTGCGCTGCGCCGGTCAATAGTTTGGATCGTCCACACCCTGAAAACCCACAAACCTGCTGCTTTACAGCTCGCCAGAGGCACAGCGGCAATATGGAGGGGAGGAGGACACCCGAGTGTGTGTGTGTGTGTGTATGTGTATGTGTGTAAATTCTCCCTCCGAGGCAGAGAGGATTGTAGGAGGTGCTGCCTTCTGTTTCTTAAAAAGAAGTTTCTCTGTTTTAATATTTAATAATGGAGAGTGAGCGAAGCGGGATTGATCATCAAATATATAATTTACAATTCATTTTTTTTACCATCTTTACCATTTTTACCATTTGTCAGAGCGTTTCTCATATTTAAGGATATGACCACAACGGAGGTCATCACAACAACATGAGCGGTCAGATACTCAGACAGGATTTAAATAAATCCCCAGTTTAACCGTATTACCTAAAGTAGAGAAAATGAAGGTAATTGTACCCGAGGTTCAGCTCTAATCAACCTTTGCACTTAAAATCTGTTAAACTTGTGTGTGTCCAGAAGTGTCATGATCACAGTGATGCATTTCCTTTAAGTTTGAATGAACACATTTCGCTCTCTGTGATTATGAGTCATGGTTTTCACTTAAACCTGCAGTGGAACTAAGGGGTGACAATGGTTCTTACAGGAAAAGTCAAGTTTTATGGCAGTTTGGCCTTTTGTTTACATGACAACAGCATGCTTAAAAACGCCACCCCTTCTGTGACCACATAAATTAAATGCGCAGATCCTGTGAGAACGATGGTGTCACAGCCGCACTTTGAGCACGGCATAATGATTCAGGTACACAGCCATGAGCGAGTAGGAGGACAATGATAACAACAATGGCGGACTACTGAGCTGCAAACTCTGCTCAGGTTATTAACACTGTCGGCTCTCGTGCGCATGTTCACCATTGTGTTCTTGTTTGTTTATACTCACCGCCATGTAGAAGAACGTCTTTATGCGCAGACATGTAGTCTTCTTCTATGGTGTGTCATTATAAAATTACACCGCATACTACAGCGTATTCAGTTGTTTTTGTGGAACTGTATACATGGGCATCGTTTCCACAAAGTTATCATATGATCACAGATTTTTTTTTTTAAAACACAAAGGAAGACTTTTCCATTTTTTTGTGTGACTGTCTCATCTAAATGTGGCTTCAGACATGCAAACAACTAAAAGTTAAATCTCCTGCAGCAGAACTTGATGCGAAAAGACACTAAATCTAAACCAAAATCAATTACTAATCTGTGTTTCTTTTCCCTTAAAAGAGATGAAAATGTTATAAATTTCAGATTATGACGTTTTTTTGCTAACCAAAGATACTTGTTAAGATGTCAGTAATATCTGGTGCCTCTTTCCTCAGCCTCTCCACTATTTGATTTCTTCGCTTTTCTTTGACTCCATTCATATTTCTTTTTCATTCCCACTCTGTCATCTGCTCCACATTTCTGGTAACTTTCTATCCTCTCTCCCTCTCAGTTGTCAGTGATAGATGGATAAGGCGACAGCTTGGTCTTGGCCCCTCGAGGGGACAGGGGGATGCCCGTCACACTCACACACGCGCACACACACACACACACACACACACACACACACAGTCCCTAAATACCTGACCTGGATTGTTACTGGGTTAAACTGGGTTGAAGGGGAAGGTGCACACATGTTTCTACATAAAGCAAAGTTTAATCTGCTTCCTTTAGGAAGGAAGGAAGTTTAACATTTTAGAAAAGAAGCTTTGTCACATTCATGCCATGAATATTTATAGGATTTATAGGATTCTCTGTGACATAGCCAGGCTCATGTTTTTATCCCAAATTGTCACATGTTGCCGCTTTGTAAGTGGACTTCTGGGTCTACATATAACACTCCAGGTATCCTTCTGTGTCTGCTGTTTCTAGATGTCGCTACCATGATGTCAACAAATGCACATGGTGGGATTATTGAGCATGTGGTTATATTTAGGCAACAAAAGCACATGGTTAGATTATGGCAAAATAGGCACATGATAAAGTGTAAAAAGAGAAAACATCACATTCAGACCTGGGAGAGGAGTTTTTGGGGAAAAGGCCTGGTGACGTGAAGTCATGTTGCAGCTAAAATATCATGACAATGAAACCGCTTTCAGCATTTTCTGCGCTTTTTAATTTTTTGTTAGCATATGACATAATTTCCCTGACTCATCCCAACACCCTGATTTATCTACATTAGACTATTTAAGTTGCATCCGCACCTTTTAAATGTTTGCTGACCTTTATATTTCATATTTCTGACATTTAGGAATTCAAACCCTTTCGTGTTTTCACCTGCTAATTTGAGAATCACCAGCTCCCTGTGTCTGCATGCTGTCATGTTTTGACTCTAGTGTGACTCACAGAGCACTCATCTTCCTGTTCAGGTGACACACTGAACGGGGATTTTCCCGGGCCGCAAGCGCACCGTCAATTTAAAAGGTCCAGGACGCCAGAGATCAAAGAGTGGGACGAAAGGGGGCGTGGCCCCATGGCTCCGTGTGGTTGCTGCGAGAGACAGTCCCTGAGGAAACGTCGCTGGCTGCAGCCCTGTCGTCAGAGAGCAAATTACAGGCTGGATGTCCAGGTAAGTATCACCTGACTGGCTCACTCTCTCTGTCTTGTTTTGACTCTGGTTTCGATCTCTTGACTGTCTTCTCCTTTTTCTTTTTCCTCCTCTTCTTTATCTCTTCTTTTTCTGCTATGATTTTGTCCTGCAAAGACATGAAGATTTATTAATAAAGCAGTATTACACTAGAGCGTGTGCTATAAATCATTTGAGCACGACAGTGATGAGGTTAGGTCTGCAAGCATCACTGAAGTGCTCAAATAATGTTAAAGCACTCCCTCAAGTGTAATAATGCAATTATACAGCTAATACCAACAAATAGAAAAGTATAATCAAAATGTATTCATGTTTTTGGGGCAACTAGATGTCAAAATAAAAAGCTTTTAGAGGCTGTTCCATTGACAGACATGACATCACATCAGTAGAATCCAATATGTAATAAAACCTATTTTACTGTTTCAGAAAGTGGGTCGAACCTTAGTAAAATCCTGCAATGGACACATTTTCTAGTCCCTGTTGAGTCCACTGGCCAACTTATGTTTTTGCTTTCTAGAGACTGTGAGGTTTTCCAACCTAAATAAATACACCAGCTTCCTCAGTCTTGTTATGATTAAGATATCTGACAAAAATCATTTTTCCATATACAGATTTAGCGATTACATCAGCAAAGTATCCTTGTTTTTTTTAGCTTGTAGTTCCATGTCACTGCACAGCTGATGGGGGATGACAAACATTTCCAATAACTAAAGAGCGAGGTAAAGTCCAAAAGTCAACATATATTTAAAAAGGCAGAGGTATCATCACATGTTCATCACATGTTGTTATCTAACAAAATACTCTGCTGCTTGATGGCGTTTAGCCTTTCAAAAATATTTTTACTGCAGTAGTTTCTAGTTTGCAGTTTAGTTTGCTGTTTTGTGTTCATACACAGAAATGTCACTTTTTGTCAGTGTTTACAATGTGTCTGTTCAAACATGGTGGTTTATGCTGGTTAATGTCATCTTTGTGCTTATAGTTTACACCATCAGTGAGTTGGTTGTTATTTTTTTATTAGATCAGCCGTATTTAAGCTTCAGAAAGTTCCTCTTTGATGTAGAGATACTGATGCTCATTTACTATTCCTAAATTCCCCTTGTCTCCTGCCTGAAATAGTACAATATTCTTATGATTTCTTTCAGAGCAATGATTCTGAAATAGTAGAGTACATCTTTCAGTGATGAAGAAGGTGTGCAGTCATGCATATTTGTGCACATCCAAAAAATCCAATCAGATTGCTTGATTGGAACTACTTGTTGTATAATCAGACCTTCCTTCAGATCTTCAGTGTTGGACCTAATAATGCTGTTGGGGGCTGAATGGAAATAAATCTGTGCAAACAGGTTCAACACTTGATGGACGTACTGAGGCAGATTTGAAATGCCATTGTATGGTAGAGCTATGATTCTTTTTCTCGCCATCCTCTTCCTCTCTCGCCTGTCCACCCCTCCCTTCCTGACTGGGAGGTTTCAGAAGTGTTTTAAAGTGTTTGGGAGGCGTGACATGAACGTAAAACTCCAAAATCCTGCGAGAAAGTGAGACGGCTGAGGGCAAACGAGCGCGAGTTACGACAGCAGGTCAAGGCCTCTCCCTCTCCCTCCCCTCTCTCTCTCTCTCCTCACACACACTGTGGATCTGAAGGTATTTTACAGCAGGTGTGGTTCTCTCTTACATCAGAGAGCCAGGATGTTCTCATGTACTGTGCCACCTACGTAAAGCAATGCACCAAAATTAATTCATATCCCACTTATGTTGGAAAGCTGCAATCACAAAAAGTGGTCCAGGTAGGAGGAAGGGGGTGGATCACAAAATACAAGACTTTCCCCAGGAGACCAGTATTAACTTTGTATGAACTTTGAGTCATTTAAGTTACACTGTTTCCATGTTTCCTTTGCTAAACCTAGCCACAGGAAGCGGGTTTCCAATAGATATGTGCAAAACTTTAGTGATATTTTCGAAATGTCGATAAAACACAATGTGGAGTTGACTGTGATTCCACTGAGTGATATTGCGTAACTCTTCTGGCGATTACATCCCAAGAAGCATGTCGATGGATCTGCAAAACATTAGCAGCTTTATTTCTATTGCAGCCACCGCACTAGCCATCATTATTTCCAATCCAAGGCCATGTAGGCGTGTTATGGAGCCATAATGGAAAGGCGAGCCCCTTATACGTGAGAGCAGCCACGTATGAGGGATTTCTGGGAGCTGATAGTCCACGATTTCACAGAGGAATTGAGGATTCAAAATGTCCGTATGATGTGCTTAACTTTTCAAGAGTTATGTTATTCAATAACAGCTCTTGTAGCTCCTGCTGCATCATGAGGGAGCCAGTTCCGACTGTAAAGCACATAGCCATAGCATCATGTGACCTGGAAAAGAAAAGAAAGTGTTTCCGTTGTAGTTTTGCCAAAAAAGGCTTTTCTGAGTTGCCTGAAATACCACCTCATTTGGAGTTTTTATTTGCAATTTCAGTTTGCACAACTTGAGGGTTCATAGAAACCCACCCTCGTGATTTTAACATTAATCATGTAACATCATTTGAGGGGTGCTAATTTTTAGGATATCATATGGACCATTGTATGGGACTATGTTACAGAAAACAGACAGTCAGCTGGAAGGAGAGAACATCTCAGACTTTGCAGCCCAACTAGTGTTTGTTAGATCTAACATCAACAAAACTAGATATGTCCTACATAAAAGCAATTTTCTTGTGACGTTAAAAAAAAAAAACAAACACTATATCTGTCCCTCTATCTTACGTCTTTGAGGGAAAGTAAGCGCAAGGAGTGGCCGCTTAGCAGGCTCCAGAAGAAAAACGTATACTATTTCCTGACTCTGAGTAAAACTGCCGTCACACAGTTGCTCAATACTGTTAGTCACACTGGGATTTACACAGCTTTGATGTGATCAGCACGTCTTGAATCCAAATCTTTCCATTACTCTTAAAATTTTCCTTCAACATGGGATCACTGGTTATAGTCTGTATGGTAATTAGTCACACAGAATATCCACATGCATTTCGCACTTTTCTTAGATGTAATGTATTTATTCTGTTCCCACTGTGAGAAAAGTCCTGTTTATGTAAAGCAGACAGTTTATAAGGAAGTCGGGTATTTACAGAGGACGAACTCTCCCACTTTATCTCTTCATCTCCTTATCTCTATCATTTCCTCTTTTTCTTTCTGTTTCTATATCAGTATCATCTCATCTTTATTGCTTTCTTTCTACATCACTTTTCTTGTGCTGAATTCAGACATCTTTCACATGTATTTAAAACAAGTAAATTGTTTTTATTTCTCTAAAAGTAATGTAGAAAAAGGGCAATGAGCAATTTAGTAATTAGAAATTAGTAGATTTAGGATTTAAAAAAAAAAAAAAAAAAAAAACAAGCTAGGGGAAAAGATCCAGATAACTATTGCATCTCACTATAATTATATATTTAAAATTAATAAAGAATATATTTATTAAAAATAATTGTGTAAATTTGCAATCAGTTTTTTTCAGGACATGTCCCTGTTTTTTGTTTGTTGTTGTTTTTTATTTGGGAAGGTTTTTCTATTTTGTGCAAATTTTTTAGGTAATTTTCTTTTCTAGTTTCTTTCTAATTTTAATTGCTTCTGCCTTCTTTTTTCATGTTTAAGGCAATATGCCCATGTTTCAAAAGGTTCATTTTTTTTTATTTTATAGAAACAATTATTGTTGTGTTGTTCAATAATTGTAGTTCACAAGATCTATTACTCTCTCATATCATTTTTTCTCTCACTCTCTCTTTCATTTTGTGTATTTTCTCCTCCTTCTGCCCCTTTCAGTCGCCATCCTTCCTCATGCCCTCCTTCATCCCTCCTCTTCTTCTTTCTCCACTTATCTATCTTCTTCTCCTTTCTCAGTTGATAGCTTGTCTCGCAGGAAACGGGGGACTATGTGACGCTAATCGGAGCAACACGGATTACATCAACACACACACACACACAAGCGTGTCACAGAGGCAGTTAATAAGTGAAATTGTTGGCTCTGCTCAGGGCCACAGAACGGCTCCTGAGGGGAACACTGTTTGTGATCAGGTGTAATCAATCCTCCAAGGACACATGATGTTTCTATTTATTGATCTATAAAGTCTAAGAGGCTTTGGAGGCATCCTCTTGATGTGGTTAAAAGATGGATTAAAAAAAGGCAAAGAAAGGGTCATGCTGAGGGATGGGTGGACAAAATAACAGAAACATGGCAGTGTGCAACGTGTTGTGCGTTGATGTTTTGTGACGAGGTACACCGACAAAGCAACGTTATTTGAGGAGTTGGGAGTAGACATTTTTGAATAACTAAGCATTTTCTATTTTTGACATGCAATAACACCTTATAAAAATGTTATAAACTTTCCAACACCTTCTCAACCCAAGTCATTACGTGTTGCAGCTTTGTCAGTGGACTTCCACATTAAATATTACATTTTAGGTATCCTTCTGCATCTGCTGTTTACCTTCCAGGATGCCAACAAATGCACACGTTGGGATGATGCTGAATGTGGTTTTGTTTATGCAACAACAGCACTGGCAACCAACACTGGGACATCAACAAACACACATGCTGGCACTGATGGTTAGGTTTAGAGAAAGGAGGCACACTGTAAGGTGTAGAAAAAAACATAACATTCAAATGGGAAGCAAATTCCGGAGTCCCCACGTGAAAGTCCCTTGTTTGTTGGACCCCTCCAGCTCCCCTCCTGTCCTGTCCTATAGGTGTCCTCATGCTTCTTATGTTACATTGTTACCGGCAGCGTTTCAACCGGATGCCATCCTGCTGTGTTTCATGCACACACGATAGGTTCCTTCCATATCAGGCGGACACGGCAGATGCTGTCTGGCCAGCCACTGACCTATACGACAGCATCTAGTTCTGTCCAGCCACATTCGTACCTGAGGCCAACCAGCTGCATTTCAAGGTGCCTTTTGGTGTTGTGCTCTTATGCCAAAAGCACTGACAGAGAGGCACTATTCTACGAGATTGGAAATAAAACAGGCCGCAAAAGCCTGTAAGTCAAAGGAGTAAAGACTAAACAAAAAATCTTAGAATTAAATCTATCAAGAATCACACAGCGAGCAAACATTATACAAACTAGACTCTCTCCAATATGGCCATCTACATGTGGGCTAAATCAGTAGTTTCTCAACAAAATAAAATTAAATTTATGCATCACAAAGTGGAAAGTGAGTTTTTTCTTTTTAACTTTTCACTTTTAACATTAGGTAGAAACTGGACACTGCTTAATTGTAAGGGGCTTGAAACCCAAAATAAAGCTCTAAGCAAAATGCCCTCAGACTGCTTATTTGGTTGATTTACTGCAGGAATGAAACAGAACCAGTATGAGATGTCTGCACCTTCATATCTTTGTCTGGAAACTTTAGAAAGCAGCAACTGAACTTTCATGTAAAACCAGTTCAGGCCAAACTCAAGGCCAGACTCAGACCCAGTTTACAGGCTGACCTCTGACCCCGGCGAACAGAGAGGAAGTGCTTAATAAACAGGAGGGGGGAGGGGGGAAGACAGTAGATAGTATCTGATTCAATCACAGCAGCAGCGTGGGAAACACACTCTCACACACACACAAACAGCTACTCAGCCTTCAGGACAACAAAACAGGAAGGAGTATCTAAGTGGCTGTTTCCATGGAAACGACGACCGCCGCCCAAGCCCCCACCCTGGGTGTGTGTGTGAACTTTTACCCCAGAGGACTTGTGGCTATGTATGCATGTTTGTGTGTGTGTGTGTGTGTGTGTGTGTGTGTGTGTGTGTACGTACATGGTAAGCAAACAGACAGGGCAGATCAGATCTGAGCTGGCGTCCCTCCCTCCGCTCGGCATGTGGTCCGACTTGAGAAAGTGGAGGACACAAACACACTTCAAACACACACGCGCTTTCTCTCAACAGCGCTCTTCAGATGACAAAAAACATTTCCTCGCCGTCCCTCCACATGAAATTTTCCGACCTCCTGAGTGTGCGTTGATGGATGTGGCCGTAGAGCCGGTTGGCGCTGTGCGTCGGGAGTGTTTTCAGGGGTTTTATGCGCTCTGTGTTTGGACTGCGGCCTCTTGTTAACGTCCCTCTGGCTACAAACACACTGACATGTGATTTATGGAAATGAGCCATGGAGGAAACTCAGCAGGATAAATCAAACGCACTCGACTTGTACGGAGTGGGTTTTACTCTGCGTGTGTGTTTGGAGCAGACAGAGATGGTAAAAAAGACAAGAAAGAAATAAAAACAGACACAGAGGGAAAGTGTGTGAGATGGATGAGCTTTTTTCCTCGTTTGATGTTCATTAATGCAACATCCAACAACAAAGCAGCTGGAAAAGAGGCTATAAAATCCACATGGGAGACATGGGATTAAAGGTAATGTGGTTCAGAAATATTACCCAGGCCACAAACCTGCTTTGTATTTGACCAACAAGCTCTCCAACAGTGAATGAATGGAGTCAAATTGATCGTTGAACAAACTTTAAAGAACTCAAACAACTCTCTGGTTTCTTCTTCTAGCTGCTCGCCTTAAAATCATGCAAAACAGTCCCAGCATGTTCTCAATCCAAACTCCAGTGCTTTTTGATGTAACTGAAAAATGCTAAAAGCACCAAGTTGGAATATCTGACTTCTGATCTAAAACCGCCCAGTGCATCTGCTCAGGGAAACTGAAAAGGCCTGCAGCAAATTGATGTTTGCTTGATGAGTCTCTAAGCTTCACCAGCATCTACATCAGTTACCTGTGTTCATATCATGTGGACACAAAAGGTTTGGTGTTTTTTGGCCGTCCACTGGCAAATACATCCACCATGACCAGTTTTTTAGCTGCGTTCTTAGCGGACACGCCGATCTGCAGTGTTCCATGTGCATGCAAAAGCTGCCGTCTGGCATTGCACACTTATGCCCAAAAGCACTTACAAAGCGGCACTATTTTATGAGTTTGGAGTGATAATGGGTGTGTTTGTTATTTTTTAGTCTTTTTCTATTAACAAAGCCACAGCAATAACTATTTCTCAGCTTGACCATGTCTGCAGTACTCATCATGACTAGCAAACTGAATTTGATTTGTAAAATCAAAAAATCACATTTGAGATATTTCTTTGTTGTTTAAAACGAGATCCACTCATTTGCTCCTTAGAGGGTTAACTTCATCCTGCAGGTGATCTGGAAGACGCCCTTATGTCACGACGAGTGATAAACACAGAGACATGTGTCTTACATTGATTTGCTGTGTTTGATCAAAGGCTCCTCCTCATGAAGTCAGAAGGATCTTCTTCGTTGTACTTGGACAGTAGAGTTTCAGCGCTCTCTCCAGACTCTCCTCTTTCGTAAACAACATTTGAGTTTCTTTCGAGTCCTCAGATGTTTCCTGAACTCTGAGTGTTGATGGGGATTATTTTTACATCATTTTATACAGCACAAGCTTTTTGCCATCAACCAACCTACAAAAAACAACAAAAAAGAAGCTCACTGCACTGTTGAACCTAAAGTTGCAAATGTTCTTACATAATACAGAAATGATGAAGTGGTTAACCCTGCGTTGACCGGATCAGTCTGACAACCAATCTGCTTAACTTGGGAGATCTCCAGTGACCAATACTCATGGGCCTCCACAACCCCGAGTGTGCAAATACATAGTTTGGTGTGTGTGTGTGCCGTGTGTGTGTGTTGTGTGAGTGTGTGTCTTGTGCATTTCATGTGAAGAAGAGCTGATAGCTGCCCTGACCTTTCATGGTTTAGGGCACTGAGTTGTTGAGTATTAGCAGGTTAATATCACCCTACAGGTTGAGAAGAGTGACCTCGGTCACCCTGCAAACTGTCCCAAGAACCTGCTGACCCTCCTCAGGCAGATTACTCTTGAGGGGGGGGGGGGTGGGGGGGGGTGAAGATGACCCATGGATTTTATAACCTCTCTGCCTCCATTACGTCGGGGGGGGGGTGGTTTCTGGCATAAGGGTTGAAAACTCGAAGGTTAAAGGAAGAACTTTGAATGAATTCTGTGAATTATATGATGTATTTTCTCATGAATCAGAAAACTTAAATGAAGAAGTTGCAAAACATTTTATTGCAAAAGACTTTCTGAGAAGTTTGTTATTTATCATTTTTATTTCAAGTGAAAATAGGTTGTCTTAAACCTTTTGGCACTCAATTGTTGCAGATGTTAATCTGTTATCTCTCTGTTAAATTGGATATATTGAGGGGATAAAACCATCGGCAGATCAGTTCTTGTAAAAGAAGTACAGTTTTGTGAAGATTTTGAAACACATTCAGCTGATGTACTTCCTCTTCATGTTCGCAGTATAACTGGATTTGATCCAATGTCTGTTTTTCATCACAGAGTGACTTTTTTTGGGAAAGTTTAGGGCCTTCCCCAAGTAGAGGGCATGTCATTTTGAATAGCTTTGTTACAAAGTAATTCACCAAGAAGCAGTGGATAACTATTGCAAGTTTTTACTTCAGTCAAAAATATAATTTCATAGTTTAAAAATAAATAAATAAATAAATAAAAGGTAATTCCAGACCACAAAAAAATATAATTACTTTAAATGATGAAATTTAGATAAAAGCATATTTTAACACCCTTGTACGAAATACCGCAACAAAGGGTTAAGGAAGTCAGGAAGCAAGCAAACATTCAAAGCAGCAAAGATCAACTAAAAGAGCGTTTCAAAAATTAAACACAAAACTTTATCATTTGGCTAAAAGTGTCCAGACTGAACACTCAAATGTTTGAGGTTATTGGAGACAATGACAGAAGGATGATCCCTTGTCATGGGCGTCTCCCAGGGGTCTCAGGGGACAGGTGGGGGGGCTTGGGATCAGGGGACAAACTCAACGAACTCGCCTCGACCTTCAGTAGTCGTCCTCTGAGCCGCTAGAACGAAACACAAAGCTGCAACAACTCTCGGCTGGTGTGTTTTTTTAATGGTAAAGCCGGCGTGATCGCTTTACGCTTCGTGACGGCTTTTGGGCTTTCTGACACTGTCACTGTGGGTGAAGGTGAACTCTCTCTTACACACACAACACGCTACACACACATACACACACATACACACACTGAGATACACTTTTGGTCTGAAGGCCCCGTAGAGTGTGTGACGGATTGAGAGGAACTGAGGGTTTGAAGTATTTAGATGATAAACTCCCTGCAGATTACAGCCTGTTTCAGTGCGTGTTTGTATGTGTGTGTGTGTGTGTGTATGTGCATGTGTCTGAGAAAGGTCCACTCTGCTGAAAATGTGTGTGTGTGTGTGTGTGTGTTAATGTGTAATTTTTGCCTAATGTTTGCGTGTTTGAATTTTGCACGTCTGACAGCTTTTGTCAGTTTTTGTTCTTATAAATTTCGTTGCCTGTCCGTGTGTGTGTGTGTGTGTGTGTGTGTGTGTGTGTGTGTGTGTGTGTGTGTGTGTGCGTGCATGTGCGTGTGCATGCGTGCATGTGTGCATGTGTGCGTGTGTCCAGCAGGTTTAATCAGAGAGGGCCTTGTCCAGGATAAATTTGTGGCCCCTGGCCTCCTAATTCATCCTGGTCCTGCTGGCCTTGGGCCACTAATGAAACCCACCAAGGATAACCAGCTACAGTCACACACATACACACAGACACACACACATACAAACACACTTCTGCACATCTTCATCTCATCCTTCCTTCTCCCTCACTCTTTCCTCTCAGTTTCTCTTTCCATCACTCCAGTTTTCTTTTTCTCTTTCACTCTTTCAGCCTCGAAACTGATCATCTCTTCCATATACAGAGAGTCATGTCCAGTTTATTTCACACTGATCCACTTTTCTCAGTTGGAAAGTTGTAGTTGTAATTTAATTGTACTTACTTTTTACTTTTTAATGTTCATTGCAACAATTGCAACTGCAGTTGTCCCTTTGCAGAAAAAAAGTATCACTGAATTGCT
Organism: Plectropomus leopardus; assembly: GCF_008729295.1. NCBI lineage: Eukaryota > Metazoa > Chordata > Actinopteri > Perciformes > Serranidae > Plectropomus > Plectropomus leopardus. Next base: position 33,262,793 of record NC_056469.1, on the reverse strand, counting down.
GTAAAACAAAAGTAATAAAATCTGAATATGTTCAATGTTGTCTTTTGCTTCAGAGGAGAAGTCACATAACATCATTCAGTGGGAAACGCAGTCATCTCCACAGTGTGTTTTATCAACATTTTGAAAATATTGCTCAGGTTTTGCACAGATCTGTCATGGAAACCCACCTGGTGTTTGGTAGAGTAAATAATCAAGATACACGTGAGTCATGTTGGGTTTTTTAAGATCTTAAGCCTAAAATCTACAAGATCCCAAAATACAACAAAAAAAGTGACAAATTTCTACAATGAGTCAGATTTGGAGGAGAAATGTAAACTAAAGGAAAACCAGCACGGGAGGAGAAGACTTGAGAGATGAGAGGAAAGTGAACCATAAGACGAGAAGCAGAGAAGGAAGAGGGAGGGATGCAGGAGAGAGAGAGAGAGAGAGGAAGAAAGCTGGAGAGTGAGAGAGAAAGTCCAGGATGATAAAAGGGGACATGAGGGTGAGAGCTGTGAGCAAGTGAGGAATAAAAACAGAAGAGGGAGAGAGAGGGACAGATTTCCCAAGGGGATGAGGGGGGCTGGCTTCTAAGTACAAAGTACACACACACACACACACACACACACCACTGTCCTCATTAATTAGATTTCATTAGCGACTGTCGGATGAGACTAATCAGGGTTGTTGTTGTCACAGATTGAGGGAAGCCGTGTGTGTGTGTGTGTGTGTGATTTAGTGGTGGGGCTCAGCTGAGTCTGGGGAGTGATCAGAGCCCAATCAGACCATATAACACACACACACACACACTCATCTGGTCAGCCAGTGCAATCTGTCACCCATTTACATGCTACAGGTTGTACTTCAACAGTAGGTGTGTGTGTGTGTGTGGCTATGTGCGTGACCTTGTGTACATGACAGCTCCAATACAGATGACACACATATCATCCAAGCTGCTAAACACTGTCCCTCACCAGGTTATGTGTGTGTGTGTGTGTAAATCCATCATGTTGTGTTTTGCACACATACACACATGCACAAACAGCTGCACACTGGGTATATTCTGTGTGTGTGTGTGTGTGTGTGTGAGTGTTTGTTTGTTTGTGTGTGTGTGTGTGTGTGTGTGTGTGTGCAGGTGAGGGAATGACATTAAGTAATGGATCAAGCCGTTTTTCTCGTCTTTTTTTCTATCTCTCTTATTTAAAAAAAATAGAAAAAAAATCAAAATGATGCTCAACCCCTAAATACTCCCCAAACGTACCCCGCCAACATGTTCTCGTCCCAAGTTATCAGTGGACGTCTAAATGTTATATTGTAGGTATCCTTCTGTGTCTGCTGTTGACATTCTGGGATGCCGTTACTGTGATTTCAACAAATGCACATTTTGGGATGACGCTGCACATGATCATGTTTAAACAACAGCACATGGCAACCAACGCTGGGACGTCAACAATCACACATGCTGGCACAGATAGGGGAGGCATTAGAGGAAGGAGGCACAAAAAAACATCATATTCAAACCGTGAACACCGGACTCCTGCATCAAGTCCAGGTTTATTCCACCTATCCACTGCCCCTCCTGCCGGCCATGTGGGCGCCCTCATGCTCTTTATCTTACATTGTTACCAACAGCATTTAAACCTGACCAGTTTCGGTACGACTACAGGGAGTGCTACAGCCCAAGTACGTTTGCATTTAGTTTGGCTTCTACGTTCCTGTTTCAGAGAATTTTTATTGTGCAACAGCAGCAGAAAAATAAAGTGTTTCACTCAGTGTTTGACCCTTAAATATAAAAAACGCTGAATGGAAACATGTCAATTTTGAAAAAAAAAAACTCCCATTTATCACAAAAAAAGTTTTTACGCTGGCGTGAGGTGGTGTTTCAAGTGGCTCGAAAAAAGCCTTATTTGGTAAAACATCAATGGAAACACTTATTTAGTCTTTTCTAGGACACATGATGCTATGGCTATGTGCTTGTCATTAGGAACTGGCTCCCTCATGATGCTTCCAGATGATCTGCTCAATTTTTTCAAAGTCATGTGATGCAGCAGGAGCTACAAGAGCTGTTATTGCATCATATAACTCTGAGAAAATTGAGCAGATCATCTGGAAGTTTTCCCGAAATCCTTCATACGTGGCTGCTCCCACGTATAAGGGGCTCACCTTTCCATTAACACACCCATGTGGTCTTGGATTGTAAATAATGATGGCTAGTGCGGTGGCTGCAATAGTCGCAGTGTGTGTTATAGAAACGCTGTCATCTCATGATTGTGTTGTTTTCAAAAATATCACATAAGTTTTGTGCAAATCTGTCATCGAAACCCACCTTCTCTCTCTCTCTCTCTCTCTCTCTCTCTCTCTCAATTCTCAATTAAGGAAAAATGCTCCGTCAAAATGATCAAAAAATAAATATATTTTGACTGCGCGAGTTAAGGCAGCGTCTATGCCATTTTGACATGCACACTTGTGTACACACACTAACACACACACACACACACACACACACACACATCAGTTAGAGAGACAATGCACACAAATACACACACTCAGTTTTTGCTGACACAGATGTGGTTTTGTCAGTTGTCGTGTCGGCCGGCTCAGATCTTCAGGCTTCCAACAAACGCCGAATGCCAGAGCGGACAAACACACACATAAATAGGCACACACACACACACACATACACACACTCTTTCACTTCTCACAAATTAACAAGCATTAATGCCGGCATGCACACACACACACACACACAAAGTCATAACAGGCTCTTTTTACAAACACAAAAAGGCCGCGGCTCATCCTCGCCACGCTCCAACAGTGACAGATCGATTCCCCGGACAACTGCTGCTCGGACAGGTGTGTGTGTCTGTGTGTGTGTGTGTGTTTGTGTGTGTGAGTGTGTGTTCCTCCTTTCACACTTAAAAAGGAAGACAAGAACTCTGAGAATTTTCTTTCCCTCTCTTCTCCTCTTGTCTCCCTTTCAGTCTCTCTCCAGGATTTTCTGTCTTTGTTTTCAGAAACGATAAATCTAATCTTCATATTATTACTATGATAATTATTATTTTTCAAGCATAGCTCACATTTTACTGCTCATTTCACATTTATATACTAGGACAAGGCTGCTGTTATATAACCTAGAGTTGGTTAAAAAATGAAGCAGGTTTTTTTTTTTGTTTTTTAAATGAAATTCATATTGCCATAACTTTTTATTGGTCCTTTTACAAATATTTTTCATTTATTTAAGATTTTTGTGTCTAACCTTTTTACAAAGCTCAGTGTTAAGTGTTCATAGGGTCAAGATTCAACATATTGTTCAACCAACAGTGCCTTAACTGCCTTGATCAATTTAAAATGTGTTCACTGTGTCTCACATGAGTTGAATTATCAGCCAAAACCTCCGACAGATAATCAGTAATATCGTAATTGTATAATCGGAATTATTTATTGCCTCTGACCAATGACTGATCTTTTAGCAGGAGCCTGAAGTCATGCCTCGCCGCCCACACCTGCCCCCCCTCTCACCTTGACTTGTGTATTCAGTTGCAGCCTTTTACTGCCTGTAAAAGCAGCATGCGGACCACTGTCAACTTTGACCCCAGCGACAGGGCAGGAATAGAGACGCAGTCAGGGGTCGCACACACCCTGTCCTTTGTCTTTCTGTGCATGTGCGTTCCTGTGTGTGCATGTTTGTGTGCTACTTAAAGAGGAAACAATCAAGTCAAGTCATCAGTCATATCTGTGTAAACTAAGAGGCCGTTTACATGGCAACGATTCTTGCATGAAACATTAAACTTTTGCTGCAGTTTGGTCTTTAGTTAACACAACAACTGCGTTTTGGGGGCCTGAAAATGCACATTTTAAAAACCGGATTTCTCAGTGTAATCTTTCAAAAATGCAGCCCTTTCAATTTCCGCGCAAGCTGGCATGTGGTGCTCTTCTATGGTGTGTCATTACAAAGTTACACCAAAAACTACTTGCTTGGTGCACATACGGCGTTTTCAGTTATTTTTGCAGATCCGTGAACACAAGGAGCATTCTTCGTGTATATATGTTCATCATATGAATGCAGATATTTTTTAAAAAGCAAAGGAAAAATTTGTTTTTGATGATTTGTTTAAACAGAATTTTTGAAAAAACGGGATGCTTGGATTTGCTTGGATGCTGGGATCTTTAATTAATCATTCACTTTGATGATTTTTATTGTTCAAATGTGTATATGCGTTTGTGTGTGTGTGTGTGTGTGTGTGTGTGTGTGTGTGTGTGTGTAAAGTGAAGGTGCTTTAGTGCTAAGCAGAGAACAGGCGGGTATGAAAGCTGATCCTCACTGTGGCTGATCGAGAGAGAAGGAGGACTGAAAATCGACAGCAGCAGCACAGCTTTCACTTCACTGTGTGTGTGTGTGTGTGTGTGTGGTAAAGGAGCAGATATAAAAAGACTAGAGTTACTGAACACAAGGTGGAGTGAAAAAAAGAAGAAAGAACAACAATAGCTGATACTCTCTCACACACACACACAAACACACTCTGGGATGCACTTTGACCCCGTCAGCTGCTGCAGTGCTTGCTTTGGGCTTCATGCCGCATGACAGGTGAGCAAGCTAACGGACGGCCGCCTTGGATAGCTGGGACGCCTCGCATTTCATGCACACACTCACACACCGACAAAGAGGGTTAAAAGCATTCATATGTACGTACATACACAGGGGCACAAGGTCAGGGCCGGGCCGGGGCCGAAACACACACACACAGAGCACTCATTGCATTTCTACATACGTCAGTTGTGTAATTAAAAAGCTCGCACCTCTTTGTCACTCTCACTGTGACACACACACTGATCCTCCATGTTAGCCGTATGGATCAGGCAATATTGAACTCTTTATTGAGCATTACTTAAAATTGTGAAGCACTTTATGACATCTACTTTGGAAAGTTGCCAAATATTAACATATATATATANACTGTGACACACACACTGATCCTCCATGTTAGCCGTATGGATCAGGCAATATTGAACTCTTTATTGAGCATTACTTAAAATTGTGAAGCACTTTATGACATCTACTTTGG